>NC_057810.1:357795397-358095397 GCF_018294505.1 Triticum aestivum | reverse complement strand
ACCCGATCATAAGGTGCCAGCACTTCTGAAAGGCTATGTCTCGGTCATCCGTTTTCTCAAACACCATGTAGTGCGAGAATTCCAACGAAGGAGATCGAGTCTTGCGGGGAAAAGTGTGCAAACCTCTGCAGAGTGTATAAACTAATCATGGTTAGCTATGTCCCCGGTTATGGACGTTTTGAGTATCTAGTACTTGGATTATCAATCTCATCATGTTACTTTAATTAATTTTGTTGGGTTTAATGATGATGCTTAATTGGGATTGAGTTGGGTGAACCTTGTCAATGTTTAACAACCACCATGATAGTTAAATAAAATTTATTCCTTTGCAGTAGGGAAAACTTGGCTTTATGCAAAATTGTAATCATAGAGCTTTCCACCAGCTATATATGCATGTAGTATAGCATTATTCTTTTCATTACTCTCTATGTGTTACATGCCAGCATATTCCATGTGCTGACCCGTTTTCGGGCTGCAACGTTCATGTTGCAGACTTTTCAGACGACGAGTAAGGTGCCTTAGGTCGTGGTCTTATACTCAGTGATGTCGTTGGAGTTGATGGACTCTCTTATCTTCCAAGCCTTCCGCTGTTATCGTTATTAGATGGCCTTAAGCCTTATTTATTGTAATAAGCTCTCTTTTGGAGACATTCGATGTAATAAGTGTGTGATTGCTACTCTGTTACAAATCCTTCAAGTACTGTGCGTGTCAGCATTACTGATCCAGGGATGACACTAAAGCAGAGAGATCAGACTGTTTGAGGTCTGGTCGCTATAAGATGGTATCAGAGCACACACTGACTGTAGGACACGACCACTAAGCTAAAGCCCTAGAACACTACTCACTCTTCTCATTTCTGACTCCTCATCTTTTCTACTATTTTAGGATGGCGGATGCAAGGAACAAGTTCACGCAACCGGATGAAGATATACTTTTTGGACGCCACTTGAAGGAAGTCACTAAGTACCTGAACATCGGAGTACCAAGTTTCACCGGGACCTACATCGCCACTTTACCTGAAGAGGAGCGTTGGATGATTCAAGTTCAAGTTCCAGGAAGGACGTTCATGCCCGTCACTGAGCCCGTAGAGTTTTCCTTTGATGCACCAACCTGGAGTCTAGGAAAGAGCATGGCAGCCCACATCACCATGGGACGCATTGGAGAAGTTTACCACAACGATCTTAAGGATACTATTTACCAGATTTGTGGGCGCCGAGATGAGCAATAGGAGATGATCAGCACCAGGAAGGATAGATCAATTGCAGCTTTCATTCAGGAGTTAAACCAGCACATTCGTTGTCAGGAGAACCAGATGTGCGCAGGCATGATAGACCTGAAGAAGGCTATGACCAAGATCACGGAGTTGGAATAAGAACTTAAGTCTACACGCGATGGATATGAGGAGGAAATAGCAATGCTTGTGGAGAGGAATGATGATCTGAAGAAGAAGCTAAAGGTATTCATGGGATTCCCCGCGACTGGAGGAGAAGACAATGATTGCACTTGTCTAGAGAACTACATCATCATCGACGACACCGACTCGGACCCCGGCGATAGCGATGATGACTATGTTGACGAAGCTGGAGCAGATATCATGGAGTCTTCAACCGAGCAGTTTTTCTAGTCGACCACCATAATAGTAGTAGAATTCCCCCCATGTATATAGTATAGTCCGAGCACTCTTGTAACGATAGTTAGACCGTTGTATGCCTTTGTTTGAATTGATTGAAGTGATATTGATTGAAATTGTCTCATGTGCATATGGGTAGTGTTTTCTCCATAGACCTCATTCTATTCTATTTTCTCATCTTTTCTAAACCCTCACATGCGTCCAAGACGTGACAATGGATTTGCTTTCCCACCGGAGCTCACTCAGTTGATCCAGTAGCAGAATGCACTGATGCAACTTCTAGTCCAGAATCAGAATAAGGGGAACAACAACAACAACAACAACAACAACAACCGACCACCACCACCACCACCTATTGATCACTTAACCCGTTTCCTTAGACTGAATCCACCGGTGTTCTCCAGTAGCACCGAGATGATAGTTGCAGATGATTGGCTCCGCAAGACAGGAAGGGAGTTGACCACTGCAGGATGCACAGATGCAGAAAAGGTGTGTTTTGCCGCACATTAGCTTGATGGATCCACAACATCATGGTGGGAGAATTTCACAGCCACTTATCCTATCGACACTGTCACATGGGACCAGTTCCAGCAGGCTTTCCGTACTGCTCATGTTTCAGTAGGAGCTATGGCCATAAAGAAGCGTGAGTTTCGCAACTTGCGCCAAGGAGGACGTACAGTTGGCCAGCATGTGGATGACTTTAGTAAGCTAGCATATTATGCCCCAGATGACGTTGCTACGGATGCAGCTAAGTAGGAGAAGTTTCTGGAAGGACTGAATGATGAGCTGAGTATGCAGTTGATGGTAGCAACCTTCAACAACTACCAGGAGTTGGTAGATAGATCTCTCATGATCGAAGGGAAGCAGCAACAGATTGACAACCGCAAGAGGAAGTATGGACAAGGGAAGTACAATTCTGGAGCTCAGCAGAAGCCCCATTTTACCCCGAATTCGGGAGGACATTTTCAGCATACCCATGGAGGAGGGAGCTCACACAATCATAGTGGCCCCAAAAATGGTAATGGGAATGGAGGAAGCAACGACCAGAACCGTACCAACCCATCTACCCCAGCCAAGAGGGGTCTGAGCCAAGTCACTTGCTGCAAGTGTCAGAAGATTGGACATTATGCCAATGAATGTCCTGAAGCTAAGAATGGAAATGGCAATGGAAGCTCTGGCAAGAAGCCGAACCCTTTCAACAGGGGACAGGTGAACCACGTTAACGTGGAGGAGGTTGAAGCCCAGCCAGATGCAGTAATAGGTAAGTTTTTGGTTAAGTCATTTACTGCAATCATTCTTTTTGATACTGGTGCATCACATTCATACATATCAAGGGGATTTGTGGATAAGTATAAACTGCCCACCAAGGTTCTTAGAACACCTATGCTAGTGAGCTCACCAGGAGCAGAGTGCATGGCCAGTCGAGGATGTTTTCAAGTGCCATTGAGTATAGGTAGGCATGTTTTCCCCTCAGATTTAATCATTCTGGAATCGCAAGGTTTGGATGTGATTCTGGTTTTGGATTGGCTATCGATGTGTGGAGGAAACATCGATTGCGCTAGTAAGTCGATTTTGCTTACCACCCCAGAAGGAAGAAGGATTAAGTATGTATCACGGCATGAGCCGAAGAGGACTCAAGTAAATTCCTTATCAGGAGTTGTACAGGAGGAAGTACTAGTGGTGAAGGATATCCCTGATGTATTTCCAGAAGAGTTGCCAGGCATGCCACCGGATAGAGACATTGAGCTTTTGATTGAGCTTTTGCCAGGCACAGGGCCGATATCTAAGAGACCGTACAGGATGCCCGCACAAGATTTGGAGGAAATTAATAAATAGATTAATGAGTTACTAGATAAAGGTTATATTCGCCCAAGTTCATCACCTTGGGGATAGCCAGTCTTCTAGTGGAGAAGAAGGATGGATCATTGAGGATGGTTGTTGATTATCGAGGATTGAACGAAGTGACAATCAAGAACAAGTACCCGTTGCCGATGATCAACGATTTGTTTGACCAGTTGCAAGGAGCTAAGGTATTTTCCAAGATCGATCTGCGATCAGGATATCACCAGTTGAAGATTCGAGAGCAGGATATACCTAAGACGGCTTTTACCACCAGGTACAGGCTGTATGAGTATAGCGTTATGTCTTTTGGTCTGACTAACGCGCCTGCCTATTTCATGAACATGATGAACAAGGTGTTTATGGAGTTTCTGGATGAGTTCATCGTGGTGTTCATTGATGATATTTTGGTCTACTCGAAGAACGAAGAGGAGCATAAGGAGCATTTGCGTTTGGTACTCGGGAAGCTCAGAGAACATCATTTATATGCAAAGTTCAGCAAGTGTGAATTTTGGTTAAAGGAAGTTGGATTCCTCGGACATGTTATATCCGGAGAAGGAATAGCAGTAGACCCCACCAAAGTTGTCACTGTGACAAACTGGGAAGCCCCAACAACAGTTGGAGAGATCCGGAGTTTTCTTGGACTTGCAGGATACTACCATAGGTTCATTGAGAATTTTTCGAAGATTGCGAAGCCCATGACAGAGTTGTTGAAGAAGGACACCAAGTTCGTATGGACTGAGGAATGTGAGGCCAGTTTCCAAGAGTTGAAGAAACGTTTGGTCACATCACCAGTGTTGATTTTACCAGACCAGCGCAAGGATTACGAGGTATATTGCAACGCTTCTCGTCGAGGCCTTGGAGCAGTGCTTATGCAGGAGGGAACAGTTGTTTTGTATGCCTCATGACAGCTTAAACCTCATGAGTTGAATTACGCTACACACAATTTGGAGTTAGCAGCCGTAGTGCATGCATTGAAGACATGGAGACATTTTCTCATCAGAAACCATTGTGAGGTGTACACGGATCACAAGAGTTTGAAGTACATCTTCACACAGAAGGAGTTGAATCTCAGGAAAAGGAGATGGTTGGAGCTCATCAAGGATTATGATATGAGATTGCATTATCACCCCGAAAAGGCTAATGTAGTAGCCGATGCGTTGAGCCGCAAGAGCCATGTCAACACACTCATGACCGGAGAGTTACCAAAGGAGTTACCCGAGGATCTTCGTGAGCTATGTTTAGAGATAGTTCTGAGAGGCTATGTTGCAGCATTGGAGATTCAATCGACTTTGATGGATAAGATCAGAGAAGCTTAAAAGACTGACAAGGAGACCGCCGCTATAAAGGAGAAAATGATCAAAGGAAAAGCTAAGGGGTTTCGTGAGGATGAGCATGATACCTTATGGTTTGAGGACCGCGTTTATGTGCCTAATGACCCGGAGATCAGGAAGTTGATTCTGCAGGAGGCCCATGATTCGCCGTATTCGATTCACCCAGGAAATACCAAGATGTATCTGGATTTGAAAGACACTTTCTGGTGGACCGGAATGAAGAAGGATATTGCGGAGTATGTAGCAGTATGTGATGTATGTCAGAGAGTGAAGGCAGAGCATCAGAAGCCAGCAGGATTGCTACAGCCATTGCCGATACCCGAATGGAAGTGGGATAAGCTAGGGATGGATTTTATCACGGGATTGCCCAGGACTCGTTTAGGCTATGACTCGATATGGGTTGTAGTCGATCGTTTGACGAAGGTAGCTCATTTCATCCCAGTGAAGACCACTTACACTAGTGCTAAGTTGGCAAATATATACATGACTAGGATCGTATGTCTGCATGGAGTTTCGAGGAGCATTGTATCAGATAGAGGAACCCAGTTTACCTCAAAGTTCTGGAATCAGTTGCATGAAACATTGGTTACCAGGCTAGAGTTTAGTACAACCTTTCATCCGCAGACAGATGGACAGACCGAGAGAGTCAATCAGATTTTGGAGGATATGCTGAGAGCTTGTGCGCTAGATTATGGATCTAGTTGGGACGACAATTTGCCTTATGCAGAGTTCTCTTACAACAACAATTATCAATCCAGTTTGAAGATGGCCCCTTTCGAAGCCTTGTACGGAAGGAGGTGCAAAACACCGTTGTTGTGGGATGAAGTTGGAGACCGTTAGTTGTTTGGACTAGATTTGATTAAGGAGTCTGAACAGAAGGTGAAGTTGATTCACGATAGGCTCAAGGTAGCCCAGTCCAGGCAAAAGAGCTATGCAGATTCAAAACGCAAGGAGACAACTTATGAAGTTGGAGACAGAGTTTATCTTCGTGTATCTCCACTTTGAGGAGTTAAGCGCTTTGGAGTTAAGGGAAAGTTAGTGCCACGTTTATGGGACCATACAAAGTTTTGGAGCCTATGGGAGAAGTTGCTTACAAATTGGAATTGCCCGAAGGATTGTCAGGAGTTCATGACGTGTTCCAGGTTTCCTAGTTGAAGAAGTGCCACGCAGAGATGGCTGATGTACCATTGAGAGATATAGTGCCGCTGGAAGCGATTCAGTTGGATAGTGATTTAACCTACGAGGAGAAACTAGTCAAAATTCTCGAGTATGCCAGCCGAGTCACCCGCAACAAGGTTATCAAGTTTTGCAAAGTTCAGTGGAGCCACCACACCGAGGATGAAGCCACCTGGGAGCGAGAGGAAGATCTGCTGAAGGACCACCCTTCACCTATTTTCTAGCCAACCCGAATCTCGAGGGCGAGATTCATCTTAAGGGGGGTAGGTTTGTAACATCCCAAATTTTCAATTTGGAATGTTATACATTAGATCATCATTGCATGTCATGTTTTATTGTATTTTTGGCCTGATCCTAGAAATTTTACGCAACTCAAGGACCCACGGAGAGAGTTGGGAATTTCGTTATTTTCATATTTGAGTTTTCTCAAATTTTGAAAATAGGATCATTTGATTTTATTTATTTTATCTTCAATTATTTCTATTATAAAAACATGAGAGAGGGAATAAAATGACTTTCCCAAAATAAAGAAATATTGAGGATTTAATAATAAAATCAAATAAGTTTTTATTTCAGAGTTTTTCGCCATTTTATTTGAATTTAGGAAAATTGCATGTTTTTCAAAACTGCATATTAGGGCCAAGAAAATGTTCATCTTGCTCTAAATATTTTATTTAGACGGTGAAAATTTATTTTGGCATTTTTAGAATTTTATTTTATTTTCTAGAATTTTTCTTAGTTTCGGCGGAATTTTTTTTTTTAAAAATGTCCGCTTGCTCGACTGGGTCGAAGGCCCAGCCGAGCCAGGCCAGGCCCGCGCCGCCGCCGCCTTCCCCCGCGGGAGTCCGCGCCACCGCCGGTGAGTCCGGCCGGGGCACACCTCCCGAGGCCGACCCCGACCTGGCGCCCCCTTCCCCAAGCCGGACGCTGCCGCCCCTCCTATAAATACCGCCGCCGCCCGCCCCACCCCGCCACCCGACCCGCCTCGCCTCCCACCGCCGCCGTTCACGCCGCCGCCGCTGTTCGCCGTCGTAGCCACCGCCTCCCGCCACCGCCCGGAGCCCCGCCGCCCCACCGGAGCCCAGACGAAGCCGCCGGACCTCGCCGGAGCCCGAGCTGAGGTAGTCGCCCGCCGCCCCGGTTTTCTAAAGAAAACCGTTTCGTTTTTTTAAAACCCTAGGTTTTTATATATTTTTTCTAGATCGTTTTTTAATTTTTTTTCCTGGTTTATTTATTTAGCGAGCGTTCGCTTGTTCGTTCGTTCTAACGGATGAGTTCACCGTTGTGTTGTAGTCAACGAACGTCCGTTCGTTAGACTGTTCGTCAGTTTTTCTTTTTCTGGGATTTTCCGCGATTATTCCAGATCGAGATTTCTAATCCGATTTTCGTTTAAGTTTATCTTTTCGCTCGTTTATCGGAATCAGGCGATTCAAGCGCCTAGAGTTTTGTCTCGAAACCCTCTTTCCATTTAACCAACTCAAACAAGTTTTTGCTACTGTAAAATTTGACTTAGGTACATATTAGTAAATGAAGCTTGTTTTTTTTGCCGTTTGACTTTCGTTGCTTCGTTTGATTTGATTCTTTTTGCACACCGGAGTTCTTAAGTTGAACTTTCTGGTTAGTTATCTTATTTCAGTTTTACCTGTGCTTTAGATGAGTACTTATTGTATGCTTGTTTGTTTGTGATAGAGTACCCGGAGTGCGCCGCTTGCTACTTTGAATCTCTAGGTTTCACGGATCATCAGCAAGGCAAGTAACACTTTGACCATACCTCTTTACTACCCAGTTTTATCGCATTAGACCAATCCTCAAACAATTGCATGATTAGGATCTGATTAACATGTGGGTTTGGGATGTAGTTGAGGTAGTACCTATATCCTGTTTACTTTCAAACCTTTGGGAGTTACTTCTATGTTTGCTTATATTGCGATGCTATGCTAGTAGACGTGGATTGGGTGAGTGTTTCCATGACAGATGTGAGATTGTTAATTTAACGGTTTATTTAAGGTGGCAACTTTAATACACATCTGGGTGGATTGAGCACCTGGGATTCCAGTGATTGCCTGTATTTCTCTTTATGGACCGCCACCCAGGCTCAAAAGGATCATGAGATTATTCATGCTAGAAACTTCCGTGTGCAGCCGCAAGCTACTATGGGCACTAGCATAGTTGATTAAGTCGTGTGAACTCTTACAGTGGTAGACTAGCAGATGTAGGGGAAAGTAGGTGTAACTGTCTACCCGATCGTAAGGTGCCAGCACTTCTGAAAGGCTATGTCTCGGTCATCTGTTTTCTCAAACACCATGTAGTGCGAGAATTCCAACGAAGGAGATTGAGTCTTGCAGGGAAAAGTGCGCAAACCTCTGCAGAGTGTATAAACTAATCATGGTTAGCCGTGTCCCCGGTTATGGACGTTTTGAGTATCTAGTACTTGGATTATCATGTGAATCTCATCATGTTACTTTATTTAATTTTGTTGGGTTTAATGATGATGCTTAATTGGGATTGAGTTGGGTGAACCTTGTCAATGTTTAACAACCACCATGATAGTTAAATAAAATTTATTCCTTTGCAGTAGGGAAAAATTGGCTTTATGCAAAACTGTAACCATAGAGCTTTCCACCAGCTATATATGCATGTAGTATAACATTATTCTTTTCATTACTCTCTTTGTGTTACATGCCAGCATATTCCATGTGCTGACCTGTTTTCGGGCTGCAACGTTCATGTTGCAGACTTTTCAGACAACGAGTAAGGTGCCTTAGGTCGTGGTCTTATACTCAGTGATCTCGTTGGAGTTGATGGACTCGCTTATCTTCCAAGCCTTCCGCTGTTATTGTTATTAGATGGTCTTAAGCCTTATTTATTGTAGTAAGCTCTCTTTTGGATACATTCGATGTAATAAGTGTGTGATTGCTACTCTGTTATAAATCCTTCAAGTACTGTGCGTGTCAGTATTACTGATCCAGGGATGACACTAAAGCACAGAGATCAGACTGTTTGAAGTCTGGTCGCTACACCGCGACAGCTCGCATGATCCGCTGCGGGTTCCACCCTCTCTGAGCTCGCCACCTGGCGCTTACGCCTTGGCTGAGGAGACTCCAGACCCTTCCCTGTCTCCTGCCCGGCAGGCTGTGTTGTCTCCTTCCCCAGATACCCCCTTCGATCCGCTTTTAGTTGGCGCTGCCCCCGTGCCTGACCCCAGCGTCCCACTCCTGCTCGGGGAATCCCGCGCTGACAGTGGCACAACCACTCCACGGCCTGCCAGCCCCGAGCTGTTGGCGGTTCCCCACATTGACAAGATCGACGCTGGCTCTAATCCCCAGGAAGATCTCACTACTAGAAAAACCCCTACTAATGGCGCACCTAATATGGCCATTAATGGCGCATCTGTGGTGCGCCATTAACAGCACGCCATTAGTAATTTTTACTAATGGCGCACCACCTGGTGCACCATTAGTATCTGGTATACTAATGGCGCACCACCTGGTGCGCCATTAGTATCTGGTATACTAATGGCGCACCACGGGTGCGCCATTAGTATAGGCCAGCATGCGCCATTAGTATGCCTCCCAGGGGCCATGTATACCCAGGTGCTTTGGCATACTAATGGCGCACCACCACTGGATGCGCCATTAGTAACCGCAGCATACTAATGGCGCACTACCCAGTGATGCGCCATTAGTATGCACTGTCATACTAATGGCGCACTGTCCTGTGATGCGCCATTAGTATGAATATTAGGTTTTTTTTATCTTTTTATTTTCTGTTTTTTGCACAGGTTACAAAATGTATAGTTTGACAAAATATAGACAGCACACATCAACAACAGATTCATCGAATACAATAGAAGATTAGTCTTTGAATACAATTCATCATATTAGTCTCCGAATACAATTCATCATATTAGTCTCCGGATTAAAAAGACCGAACAAAGATAGAACATTATATTACAAGTCTCGAGACCGCGAGTAGCGAGTTTGTCTTCACATTACAAGTCGATATCGATCATCTAAACTACCATCACATAGAAGAGAGCTGCGGTCATCACGATGAGCATCATCACGATGAAACTCGTCTTCATCCGGTTCCTCCAACGCTCCCTCCCCTCTCCCGCTAGATAGCGGACGTATCTAGATTCGGCCTCGGCCCTAGTGGTGTACCCTTTGTAACTGTTACCGCTGAATCGGTGAACCTGTCTCTGACACTCCTCCCAGTCATCGTAGACTCCGGGAACCTTACCCTTGTACACGACATACGTCGGCATCGCTATGCACTAGCCAAACGAAACGTTAGTACCAATTCACAGACAATACATAAGCAATATATAATTATGCAACAGAACGATCGAAAGAGAAAAGGAAGACATTAATAGCATGGATTACATCTAAGTTGAACGACTCTCGAAACCAAAGAGACATACTACAAGTTCATTAAAGTTTAATTACAACATGAGCCAATCGATGTTTCAGAACTAGACAACTCGACTCAAGGGACCGGAGCGTGGATGAAGCCGCCGTCTATCATGGGAGTCATGAAAGAACGGGCGTTGTCATCCTGCATTTGTAGCATTGTGTCGATGTCACTGTTGGACGGTTGATTTCTGAGGTAGAACTGCCCCGAGGTACGAAGGACATCTTGATGGATGATTTCCGCAAACTCCGACTGGATGCGAAAGAATTCTTGTCGGAGGTCCGCGTCCTGGATTGCCGACACGCTCGCAGCCCAATCTTTGATTTTACTCGGTAGCAGAAGTTGATGATGGTCCCGTACGATCGCCCGCATGTGATGGATGGCGTAGTAGGCACCCTTCTGACCGCCAGGCGGCTGCTTGACGCAGCAGAACGTCGTATTGTGGGAGAACACGTGCTTGCCGTACTTACAAATAGGCCTGGTGAAGGTGCCTCCAGATTGGGCGTAGCCGGGGAGAACATCATCAAGAACCTTCTTGACATTTGTGTAGTCTACGTTCGTCTGACGGTCCGGGTCGAAATACGTGGCCATGGAATATTTGGGGCTTAGGAGGATGAGCGTGCAACGTGTGTCACTGCAGAAAACACGGAATGTTAAAAGAAAAACGATCGAAAAGTAAGAATTCATATGTTACGGGCCGGTTGAGGGGAGGACTTACTCGGGAAAGTAAGGCACGAGGAAGTTATCCTTATCTTGGTTTGCCAGAATGACGCCTTCGAGGTAAGAACTCGCGACTTGCCGGTCCCCAGCGCTGCCCAAGATCTTGGCACGCATGTAGAAGGGGTCGACTATCACAATGTCCGGGGTCTTGTCGCGAATGATCCGCATCTCCATACTCAGCGAAAATAGCCGAATGAAGGTGTAGTGCAGTGGATGAAGGTTCAACATAGCATGGATGTCATCAAAATGCAGGACGATCGTACGCCCGATGGAGTTATCCACAAAGCCCTTGCCCTCTGGCACCTTGACCGCGAAAACCGGGTATGCCACATCCTTCTCCCTGAGACGCCGCTTCTCCAAAGCAAGAACACTGTCATGCAGACTCCGCATAGCACCGGTTGCAGCATTGAGCATATTTGTCGGTAGCATCGCCCTACCCGCCACATGCACCCTCCTCGAGATATCCTGCGGTGAAGGTGGCCCATCCTGAGCACGGGTCGTACTCGGTGCCGGCTGGCTCGCACCCTTCTTAGTCTTTCTTTTGCGTGCCTTCTTCTTCTCCTGTAATGGGACCGAGTTCTGCTCACAGACCGCCTTCTTGAGTGTGTTGGGGCTGATAATATTTCGCACCTCGCCTATCTGAGGCTCGGTGAAGTCGGCAGCTAGAGGCGTCTCCTGAGAGCTGAACGCCAGACGGCGCCTGTTGCAACTTGGCTTCTCCGCGGTACGAGCTAGATCGCACACGTCTTTTGTTGGGTTTGGTTCTTGAGAAGGAGGCCCCATGAAGTCGCCATCGTACCCATGCTCGGCAAAGTACTGATCGACGTTGCCAAATGTATCATCGTCGTCGTCGTCGTCGTTCTGATCCTGTGCCATATGCATGTTTGGATCCAGTGGCATAGGGATGTCCGGCACCGTTACGGCGGTCTTGCCATGGGGCCGACTTGGCGCCGGCACGACTGGCGGTGTTGTCTTTGGGGTGGTGTCCCCCGCCCCCAAACGAATCTGGCTCTTCGGCCAAAGCAGGGGCCAGCTCAGGTAGGCGCTGAGGGTCATCACGTCATCATCGTCGGCCCCGACGGGTCGAATCGGAGGTAACAAGTCGTCGCAGCCTGGCAGCACCCGAACCAGTTGAACCCTAAACAAGTTGGGTGGCATCTGGGTACCGTGGAACAAGGGGTTGCCCGGTTGAACGATTTTGCCCTTGGCGACATCGACCAACTCGTTGTTCACGAAGTGGAGGAGAGTGCACGGAACGTCGGCGGCGCCCTGCGAAAACATGTAGGGCGTCAGGGATGCCCAGTCAAAGGCAAGGAGATGAAGTCCTCGGCCGAGAGAGGCTTAATTAGTTACCGTGATGATGGCGTCGAGCTCGGCTAATGTCGAGGCACCGCCAACGGCGGGCGTGCAGTTGACGGAGCGGCCGCTTGCGGAACAGGTGCCGGCCGGCGTACACCCGGGTGCATTAAGCTCCCGTGCCGGCGTCGGAGACACCAATGCCGCCTCCGCAAGTCTTTCTCAATGTGATCACAAGTAATTCAGAGGCATCACAAGTAATTCAGAGCATCACAAGGCATTAGTAGTTCAGTACATGAACAAGTTTTACAAACCCATATAAGAACAAGTGAATTCTAGTCCCATTGACACTCCTGGTTTTCTACAAACACCAAGTACTAGGGCACATAAAAGTTCTGAAATTTGTGTGCCTAACTGAATTAACTGAATTTTCAGTAACCGAATAAACTGAATTTTCAAAACTGCAAGAAGCCAATTAAAAAAAATCCAACAGCACTAGAACTGAGCTGATTGACAGTAGTTTTGTTCACTGTTATGAAGAGAAACTTCTTCTTGTAAGAAAGGACTTCGCGTGTGGTTTGGAATATTCAGAAATCAAGTTGAAATATAAAACCATATAGAGGTAGGTATGCTACAAGTCTACAACATATATACTAATTAATCAACTGCAATCAGGAGACAGTTTCTTCTTCTAAGTCCATCTCACGGTTCGCTGAATTAAGAAAAATACATCAAAATTAGAGACTTTAGGCAAAATACATCAAAATCAGGAGACAGTTTCTTCTTCTAATTATCCAGTTTCTTAAGGCAAATGGATTGCTAGGTCAGTACCGGGACTACTATAGCATAGTCATGCTGAGCAAGAAGGTATTTGTGGAGAAGTTCATATGCCCTCACAAGGAAGCTGCACCACACCTCGCTGAAGACTATGCAACCGCTTGCAAAGGGGAAATGCCGTCTAATTTTGGAATAGCCTCAGAAAATTGGCCTAACTGGATGTTGGCTATCTTTTATAGTGTCTCTGTTACATGCCAGTTTGGTCATTGCTAACTCTTGATGTAACTGATATTTTGATTCCTGAACCCCCGATATGCTGTTGTGGTTAATCCTAAGAGAAGATTTTGAACAATGAGAAGTCCATGGATATGTTGTGTTTCTGACTTCCGTTGAGGATCATGGAAATTGGATATGTGAGTGGTCGGTGGACCAACTTTTCACTAAAAATAACAGAAGAGTCATTTGTTTTCCACTAAAATTATCAGTGTCATCTGGTTTCATGGCAATATTTATCTAGCATGTTCCGTATTGATTTCATTGTATTTTCTGTTCCATCATATTTCAGTTAGTACTAAGGTTCTTTTTTTAGGGAACTCAGTTAGTACTCAGTTTACAGAAACGGTTCGATGTCTATCATATACAACCATTTTCCCTGTTATAAAAGACATGAAAGATCACAACAATATTGATCTGAAAAGAACAGAAAAAAAGGACTCTTCTGTTGTGTCTGCAGTGGTATGGAGATGAATGAATTGGTATTAGGTTCAAATATGATCGATGGATACTCTAACTGTCCCAGAAATATTGGGTTTACTTGATCAAAATTGGAGGTTAAGATAGCTTGAATTTTTCGCTGGGATTAGACTTACGTTTTATTCAAAAATTCCAGCTAACTCTCTCTCAAACAAAAGAAAAATGAATCTAATTAGTCTGTTGTAAATTTTCTGCTACACTTGTGCACATAAGTTATTCACCTGGTCTGTTACTGAGGAGTATCTCCATTTCATTTAACCGTCACAATCACAAATGCCAAATTTTCAACTTCTAGCAAGAAGAAAAGGAAGTTCACTTGGTTAAATGGAACCATGGTTCGCCTACCTTGAAATTGATGTACCAGGAGGCTAGGAGGATGCCTTTAGATGTTTGGTTTTGGTGAGCCACCAATAAAAGCTTGCTGATGGGATGCAAAGACTAAGGTAAAGAATTGTCAACTGTTTAAGTGAGGTAGAAGGTTATGCCTACTGTACTGCCAGCTTAAATATAATGCCTATTTCATCAAAAAGAAAAATGTAATGCCTAAGATCCACTATCCTGAACCATCTTAGAAATTTAAAAATACCCATGGCGGCGGTATTTAGAAATTTAGAAATTTAAAAATGTAATGCCTAAAATGGGTCGGCGGCGGCGGTTGAGTAGGGGAATCGAGGGTGCGGGGGGTCGGCGGCGGCGGCCGGTGGACTGGGGGTGTGCTCGGCGGCGAGGGGGGCCGGATCTGGCGAGGTGGGATAGCGATCGAGATGGAGGGGGATCGAGATCGAGTGTCCATGAAATTTAAAAATATTTATGATAGTTCAAAAAGTACCCATGAAATACAATCGAGAAATGAAGGCTACGATTTAAATACAATCGATCTTAGCTAGCTATCTGTTCACAATCTTCTTGCCCTTCTTTTTCGCAAATGGAGTTCTTTTGTGGAACGGACGTCCTTTAGGTAGGGTGGTCCTGCTTCTTCTTGTGGTGTATGCTGCTACTTCATCATCGTCGTCATGTTCGATCCTCGGGTCGCCGTACTTGTCGAAGTCTTGCTCATTGGCTACTCCATCCATTCCGATGATCTTCCTTTTGCCTCTCCTCACGACAACACGACTGGGCTTTGGCGGGTCGGTAATGAAGAAGCATTGGTACACTTGGGAAGCCAGTACCCATGGCTCATTTTTCGCGGTGACGTTTGCGCCCGCGGTCTTGGATTTGGCTTCGGGTATAACCATGGTGGTGAAATACCGGTCTTCTTTTATGACATTCTTGGCCCATCTGACACGGAACATCGGGACCTTCTCTCCAGCGTAGCTCAGCTCCCAGATCTCCTCGATCCTTCCGTAGTATCTGTCCTTGTCGTTACCGGTGTAGGATTCCATCGTTACCCCGGAGTTCTGATAACCATCGCTCTTCATGTCCTTGGCCTCGGTGTATAATGTGTAGCCGTTGATATCGTACGCCTCATAGGTCATCAGGTTGTGCTCCGCGCCCTGTGACAAGGCAAATATGAGTTGTTCTTCCGCGGAAGAATCCTCATGTAAAGGGTACGACAGAAGCTTATGCTTGAACCAACGCGTGAAACATGAGTTGTGCTCTTTGAGTGTATCTCCGTCCGTCCTCTGTTGGCCTCGGTCATTGTACGTCTTTTTAATAAACGTTTTGTGCTCTACCACCCAAGGATCGACCACGTCTATGTGTTGTAGCGCGACTAGGTTTGCTCTTTCAAAGTCGGCGAGTCGACCCTCGAAGTCGACATGCATTTCACGGCGACCCTCACGGTGACCCCATCCAGCGAGCCTGCCGAGGTGCCTGTTGACGGGCAGACCAACGGGGTTCTCGATGCCTAGATAATTCGTGCAGTAGGAGATGCACTCTTCGGTCAGAAAGCCCCTGGCTATGCTTCCTTCTTGACGTGACATGTTGCGAACGTATCCTTTGATGACACCATTCATCCTTTCGAACGGCATCATGCTGTGCAGGAACGTCGGCCCGAGTTGGATGATATCCTCCACTATATGGACCAGCAGATGCACCATAACGTCGAAGAATGCGGGCGGGAAGTACATCTCAAGCTCGCATAGTATCACCACGATCTCTTCCTGTAGCCTTCTGAGTTGCCTCACGCCAATCGACTTCCGAGAGATGACGTCGAAGAAGTTGCATAGGCCAAATAGCGTTTCACGGACGTGCGCGTCCATGATCCCACGGATTACAACTGGAAGTATCTGCATCATCAGCACGTGACAGTCGTGAGACTTCATCCCGCTGAACTTCTGCTTCGCTGGGTCTAGGTATCTGCTTATCTTCCCCGCATAACCGTAAGGAAGTTTTACTCCTAGGAGGCAGGTGAAAAACTGCTCGATCTCCTCCTGACTTAGAGTGAAGCACGCGGGAGGGTAGTCATTTCCGGTCTTCTTGGCCTTTTTGCCTTTGCGACGACTTTCTGTGTCCTGCTTCGCCTCATCATCATCATCATCATCATCATCATCATCATCATCATCATCATCATCATATATAGCGTGAAGCTCCTGCCTGATGCCCATTGATTTCAAGTCTGCCCTTGCTTTCGGCCCATCTTTGGTTCTCTCTGGCATGTTGAGCAGGGTACCAAGAAGACTCTCGCACACGTTCTTCGTGATATGCATGACATCAAGGCTGTGAGGCACACGGTGGATCTTCCAGTACGGCAAGTCCCAGAAAACAGACCTCGTTTTCCATACCTTCAGCAGCGGCTCTGGCGCCTTTCGCTTCTTTCCCGGCTCTGGCGCCTTTTGCTTCTTTCCCGGCAGTGGGCAGTCTTTCCAATTTTTCAACAGCTTGTCTATTTCCTCGCCGCTCCTCGTACACGGGCGTTTTCGGGGTTCGGTTTCACCATCGAACAGATCCTTGTGTTTCCTCCACGGGTCATCGTCGCGAAGCCACCTTCGATGTCCCATGAACACGGTTTTCAAAGACCCGGGATCTCTATCTAGCTGGCGATACGTTGTGTCATCCATGCACCTTACGCATCCAGAAAATCCGTGGACTACCTGCCCCGCAAGATATCCGTAACCGAGATAGTCGTGCACCGTCGTGAGCAGTGCGGCTCTCATAGGGAAATATTCTTTCTCTGCGGCGTCCCACGTATTGGCTGGCGTTTTCCACAGCGTGTCAAGCTCCTCTTTCAGCAGCCCCAGATACAGATTGATGTCGTTCCCTGGTTGTTTCGGCCCTTCAATTAGCATACTCATGTGAATGTACTTCCTCTTCATGCACAAACAGGGGGGAAGGTTGTACATCCACACAAACACAGGCCAGGTGCTATGTGTGCTTCTCTGGCTGCCAAACGGATTGACTCCATCGGTGCTCACGCCCAGCACGATGTTCCTTGGATCGTTCCCAAATTCTGGGTATTCGAAGTTCAATGCTTGCCACTGGCTCACATCCTTAGGGTGACTCAGCATCTTGTCTTTTTTATCTATCTCCGGATCATTTGCGTCATCTTCTCGCTTCTTCTCCTCCCTATCCGCGTGCCAACGCATGAGCTTTGCTACCTTAGGATCCGCGAAATACCGCTGCAGACGAGGAGTGATCGGAAAGTACCACACCACTTTTCGAGGAGCTTTCTTCCTCTTCTTGTATCGAGTGACACCGCACACCGGACATATTGTAGACTCCGCGTGCTCGTCCCGATAAATGATGCAATTGTTCATGCACACATGGTATTTCACGTGTGGTAAATCCAGAGGACACACGATTTTCTTTGCCTCCTCCAAACTGGTCGGGCACTTGTTCCCCTTGGGAAGACGTTCGTGCCAGAATGACATGTTCTCGTCGAAGCATGCGTCGGTCATTTTGTGTTTTACCTTCATCTCCAGAGCCATGAGCGTTACTTTCAGGCGGGTATCCTCGGGCCTGCATCCTTCATACAACGGAGTAACCGCGTCTAACTCAAGTTGATCCATCTTGGCTTTCTCTCGGGCGGCAGCTCTTGCGTTATCCGTCTGCTTGAGAAGCAGCTCTTGAATATGAGGGTCCTGCACCCAGCCCATCGATGGTCCAACGTCGTCTGCTCCGCCGGCATCATCATCATGTCCTGCATCTTCTACATGATGACTGTGTACAGCATCACCGTCATGATCATCTCCTGGGGATTCTTCGTCTTCTCGCCCCCCCGAGCCGCGGTGGTTGTCTTGCTGCCCTTCCTCATTTCTTGCCCGGCCCCCATGAACGACTTCGTAGTCATCATCATCACCTTGCCACCGATAGCCATCCATGAAACCACGCAAGAGCAGGTGGTCCCGCACCTGCCCGGAATCCGGGTCCGCAATAAGGCTATTCAGCTTGCATCTTCGACACGGATATCTTATCTCCGTCTCGTTCTTTTGAAGCATCTCGGCCTTCGCGGACCTCAAAAACCTATTCACGATGCCTTCGGTCATCGTGCGGACCATGGTCGCCTGCGGGGTAGAGCAAAATGATATTTTAGAACCAAGAAAAAATTTGGCATGACTTTCCCTAAAAATAGGACCAAAAAGAATGCTTAATGCCAAAATTCTCGCCGAAACGGAAATGAATCAACATTCCGGCAAAATATTGGCAACTATCGCATTTCAAATACCGGTACACCTCCAAACACAAACACATATGCAACACCACAAACATATGCAACACCACGAACATACATAGATCTAGCTAGGCCATAAAAAGTGCATGTGCACATTGTTTGTAGGGAGAACAACATAAATATAGCTTCCCCCCTTACTTACCTAGCAAAACAAGGTAACTTAACCACTTAATTTGAATGAATCTATGGTGGAAATGAGGTGAAAAAGAGGAGGCACCCGAGACAAGGAGGAGGTGGTGGAGAGAATGAAGTGGGGAGAAAGTGAGTGTGGGAGGAGAGGCTGTCCAAAATATCTTGTTGCTGCCCACTTACTAATGGCGCACCAGCAACAAATGCGCCATTAGTAATCCAGGTTACTAATGGCGCACCCCCTGGCGGTGCGCCATTAGAACTTTTGCAAAAGAAGGAATAAAAGCAATAATAAAAAAATAACATTAGTGGCGCACCTCCTGGATGGTGCGCCATTACTAGTTACAACTAGTAATGGCGCACCACCAGGGGATGCGCCATTAGTATGTTTGGACAGGCGCACTAGTTCAAAAAAAATTGGTACTAATGGCGCACCGTGGTCAGGGTGCGCCATTAGTAGTTTCAACACTAATGGCGCATCAGAGGGTGGTGCGCCATTAGTATATACTAATGGCGCACCACTTGTCTGGTGCGCCATTAGTGTCATTTCCATCTATAGCCCTTTTCCTAGTAGTGTCTCTCGCTGATGGCTGATTCTACGGGCCATGAGACCAATGCGGTCCCATCTGCTCCACCGCTGGACTCGGTCGCATCGCCAGCTTCTCCGGCCGCGTCTGCGGGCCCCACGGCCCAAGTGGCGCCCTCCTCGCCACTGCATGGCCAGGTCCATTCGCCGATTCTCTTGGCCCAGAATGCTCCACGTCTCCTTGGCCCCTCTACTGCCATGCAGGCTGCCCACGCCATCGCCACCGCGCACCTGCTGGGCTTCCTCAATTCCGTCAGCGCCGCGGTGTCACCTATTCTTGCCATCCCGGGGCCTCGTTGAGGTCGCATGCCGCTCCCTCCCAACTTCACGCCTCGCCGCAGCACCCGCATTGCCAGAGCCGATCGGGGCCTGGACTCTGAAGCCAAGGCAAAGCGTGTCCTTCTCTGCTTGGGCCTCATAAATGACGATGAACCGGTCTCTGACGCGATCATGGACCGATACAACAAGCTTTTCGAGCAACCCCTAGCCGCGGACGTTGTCCGCGTGTTCGCCGATTTCTACGGGTGGCACGTGCCATAGTCAGTCCTCGATGTTCTCATGACACCCCCCCTGCCATGCCCTCGGTGGCATGAGTGTGACGTGCGTTGCCGTCTACACCGCCCCCCAACCCCTTCTATGGATGACAACCTTAAGGCCGTCTTCTGGAACGTGCGTGGCCTTAATAGCGGGGCCAAATGCGTGGCCGTTTGCTCTGTAATCTCATCGGCATCCCCATGTATCGTTTGCATCCAGTAATCTAAACTTGCTTCAGTCTCGCCCGCGATTGTGTGTGAAACTCTCGGCCCTTCCTTTGACGGTTTCTTCCGGCTACCTGCGGATGGCACCCGCGGTGGCATCATTCTAGCCTGGAACAACATGGTGATTTCCCTCTCTAACCCGGTCACGGCGACCACCATGTCTCTGCCGTGGTGTCCCCCACTGCTGGAGGAGCGCACTGGTGGATCACAGGCATGTACGGCCCCCAAGGGGATGACGCCAAGATCGCCTTCCTTGACGAGCTGCAACAGCTCCGTACCTCCATTGCTGGGCCATGGCTTTTGGGTGGCGACTTCAACATGATTACTTTGGCCCGCGATAAGAACAACGACCGCATCAACCGGCGCACCATGAACCGGTTCCGGCATTTCATCTCTGACCATGGACTACATGATGTCTACCTGCATGGTAGGCGCTATAAGTGGTCTAACGAGCAAGACAGTCCGACCCTCGTTCGTAACGATCGTGTGCTATGCACCCCTTCCTGGGAGCTCGACCACGCGCACTGCCTTCTGCGCTGCCTCGCCTCCGCAGCTTCAGACCACTCCCCCCTTCTCCTCGACTGCGCTATCAGGACTGTTGGTGGCAGGCGTTTCCACTTCCAGAGATACTGGCCCTCCCTTGATGGTTTCCATCAAACTGTGCAGACTGCTTGGCACTCGACAACTCCGGAACCAGATCCCTTCAGGCGCATTTTCACTAAACTTCAGGCCATTGCGCGTAGCCTCCAAAGGTGGAATTCCCTCTTCATCTGTAATCTCGCTGCCCAGCTAGGAGTGGCCCATGAGCTCATCGCTCGGTTCGACGAGGACCAGGACACCCGACGCCTGTCCCGCGCCGAGATTTGGCTCCAGCATGAGCTCAAACGCAAATACCTCGGGCTCGCCTCGCTTGAGTGCTCTATTGCACGCCAACATGCCCGTCTGCGCTGGTTGCGGGCTGGCGAGGCGGCATTGGCCATCTCTAAGATCTGTGCCTCTCATCGGAGCAACAAGATCATATCTTTGGGCTCCTTGCTGACGGGACTCACGTGTCGGGTGATGCCGATATGGCGTTGGCCGCTTTTGCACACTTCTCCTCTGTGCTAGGCACGCACGCGGAATGTGGTGCTACCCTCAACCTGGCGGCCATTGGCGACCCTTCTGTTGACCTCTCCGCCTTGGAACAACCTTTCTCCTCCGACGAAATCTGGGAGGCAATCAAGCGGCTTCCCTCTGGCAAGGCACCCGGTCCGGACGGATTGACGACCGAGTTCCTGCGTGCTTGCTGGCCCATTATCAAGGAGGATCTCTGCGAGGTTTTCGACAAGCTCTATGCCCTAAATGGCCAGGCCTTCCAGCTCTCATCACCTTGCTGCCCAGACGGCCCAATGCCTCGTCCCTCTTCGACTACCGCCCGATCAGCCTCATACACCTTGTGGCAAAGCTTTTCGCCAAGGTTCTGTCTCTCTGGTTGGCGTCGCGCCTCGGTGAGCTCGTTTCCTCTAAACAGAGCGCATTCATAGCTGGGAGGAGCGTCCACGACAATTTCATCCCCGTCCAACAAACCGCGCGCCAACTACACCAACTCAAGCACCCCCGAGTTCTACTCAAGCTGGATATTGCGCGTGCCTTCGACTCAGTTTCCTGGCTATTCCTACTTCAGGTGCTCCATCACATAGGTTTTGGTCCTTGATGGCGTGAATTGATTTTCATCCTGATCTCGACGGCCTCGACACGCATCTTGATCAATGGAGTGCTGGGCCCTCCCATCCTGCATGGCCAAGGCCTTCGTCAGGGCGACCCCGTGTCTCCCATGGTTTTCATGCTCGTCATCGACACGCTCAACACCCTCCTCTAGTTCGCCATCTAGCGCAACGTTATCAAGCGGCTGACGCATAGGCATGCCCCCTCGAGCATTTCGCACTTCACCGACAACGTGGCCATTTTCTGCCATCCTGATGCGGCAGAGCTCTCCGTGATCAGCACCCTCTTGGACTTGTTTGGGGCCGCCTCAGGCTTGCGCACTAACTTCGCAAAGTGCCTCTCCATGCCGATCCAGTGTTTTGAGGACACCGCGAGCTCCATTGGCACTGCCCTCGCTTGCCCGGTGGTTCTTTTCCCCATCCAGTACCTCGGTCTACCCCTTTCTCTCCGGAAGGTGGCCAACTCACACTTGCTACCACTGATCGAGAAGCTCTCGTGCAAACTCACCACTTGGAAGGCCGCCCTACTCAACCGCAGTGAGCGCCTGGCTCTAGTCCGGCAAGTTATGAGCGCCATGTCGGTGCATTTGCTTCTCACCATGGCCCTCTTCCCCGTGATCCTCAAGCAGGCGAACCGAGTCCTTCGTGATTTCCTTTGGCACGGCCGCAAGGATGCGTGCTCCGGCTCCTGTCTGGTTAGCTGGGCACGAGTCTGTCGCCCAATCGAGCTGGGCGGCTTAGGCATTCGAGACCTCCATCACACGGGTGTTTCACTCTGCATTTGCTGGTTATGTCTCAAGGCCACTGACCCCTCGAGGCCCTGGTCACATATACAGTTACCCCACGACCCCGAGTTACTCCAATTCTTCCGTGCCTCCACCTCCTGGACACTTGGGGATGGCACCACCTGTCGCTTCTGGTATGATCCATGGCTTGATGGGCAATCCATCCTCGACCATGCTCCCGCTCTCGCTGCCATCGTCCCCAGGCAAACTCGCCGCATCCGCACGGTCGCCGAAGCACTCATTGATTGCTGCTAGATCTCTGACATTCAGGGTACCCTTGGCCCTGCCGCTGCGGTGGAGCACGTCGGACTATGGCGCCGCGTACGTCACGTCATGCTCTCCCCGCGCCCTGATCTCCTACGCTGGCGCTGGACCAACAACGGAGTGTACTCTGCCTCCTCTTGCTATAATGCGTTGTTACTAGGCTCTACCTCCTCGGAATTTTGGTGCCTCGCATGGCAAACCGGCACCCCCACCTTGGTTCAGTTCTTCATATGGCTCACCTCCCTGAATTGATGCTAGACTGCGGACAGACTAGCTCGACGAGGCTTGCCGCACAAACCGGCGTGCGTCTTCTGCTTGCAGGAGCCCGGGATGCTGCACCACATCCTTGTGGGCTGCACCTTCGCACGCATCACCTGGCATGAGATCCTTTCATGATGCTCCCGAACAACTGCTGCCCCCGACGGCTCCACGAACTACTTTGTCTGGCTCTCTGCTGCCTTGCAGCTTACCCCCGACTCTCGGCGTCAAGGTTTGGCCACCATTGCCGCCCTCACGGCCTGGTGGCTTTGGAGGGACCAAAACGCGATCATCTTCGATAAAGTAGCCCCTTCCTCTGCTGCAGTCACTATAGCCATCAAAGATGAAGCTCGCTCCTGGGCCGCGGCAGGAGACCGAGGGATGACAACGCACAATATTGTAAACTGAATTTGCTATTTTGGGGCTGAGCATCCCCATGTCTTGTACTCTACTCGGGTCCTAGTCTAGCCATTCGTGTGTACGCGACTACGACCCACCCCTGTAATTGTTCTACCCCTCCTATCAATGCAATGATATGCTACCTTAGCGTATTCGGGAAAAAACCTCCCGTCTTCCTCCTCGCGCCCTGAAACAAACTTCACCATGGTGCGCCCGCCCCTCCCTCACGCTCCCCCTCGCCACCCGCTAGAGCACCTCGGGGCTACACCACTTTCTCACAGTTCGAGCCCATCATGGCACCAAGCCACCGTCATCGGAGAGCAAGCAGGCCAACGTTCATCGTGCCACAGGTCGTGCCCCAGTGGTTGCAGCATCTTGCGCTCCAGTTCAAACATCTTCGGACGCTGGTTCCAGTGTCACCGTTTGCCGGGTGCAGGAAAACATCGCCAACACATGGCACGCTGACGAATTGGTTCCAGCAAAAAAGGCCACAATGTCGGCCGCGCGTGTGCCAATGGCTTCAGGCTGCAAGTGGGCGCGGGCTGTCTGCGGTGCCCACATAAAAACCCGCATAATTAGTGTTTGTGATCACACACGGATAGACTAGCCAGATATGTGGGATATGCGGGCTGTCCCGTGATACATCTCCAATGTATCTATAATTTTTGATTGTTCCATGATATTATATTACCCCTTTTGGATGTTTATGGGCTTTATTTTACATATTTATATCATTTTTGGGACTAACCTACTAACCGGAGGCCCAGCCCGTATTGCTGTTTTTTTGCCTATTTCAGTATTTCGAAGAAAAGGAATATCAAACGGAGTCCAAACGGAATGAAACCTTCGGGAGCGTGATTTTTGGAACGAACGTGATCCGGAGAACTTGGAGTGCAAGTCAAGAAGCGAACGAGGCGGCCAGGAGATAGGAGGGCGCGCCCACCCCTCCTGGGCGTGCCCCCTATATCCTGGGCCCCACGAGCGGCCACCGACGTACTTCTTCCTCCTATATATACCTACGTACCCTGAAAACATCCAGGGAGCCAATGAAAAACAATTTCCACCGCCGTAACCTTCTGTATCCGCGAGATCCCATCTTGGAGCCTTTGCCGGCGCTCCACCAGAGGGGGAATCGACCATGGAGGGCTTCTACATCAACAACATAGCCCTTCTGATGAGTTGTGAGTAGTTTACCACAGACCTTCGGGTCCATAGTTATTAGCTAGATGACTTCTTCTCTCTTTTTGGATCTCAATACAATGTTCTCCCCCTCTCTTGTGGAGATCTATTCGACGTAACCCTTTTTGCGGTGTGTTTGTCGAGATCCGATGAATTGTGGGTTTATGATCAAGTTTATCTATGAGAAATATTTGAATCTTCTCTGAATTCTTTTATGTATGATTGAGTTATCTTTGCAAGTCTCTTCGAATTATCAGTTTGGTTTGGCCTACTAGATTGATCTTTCTTGCCATGGGAGAAGTGCTTAGCTTTGGGTTCAATCTTGCGGTGTCCTTACCCAGTGACGGAAAGGGTTGCAAGGCACGTATTGTATTGTTGCCATCGAGGATAAAAAGATGGGGTTTATATCATATATGAGTTTATCCCTCTACATCATGTCATCTTTCTTAATGCGTTACTATGTTCTTATGAACTTAATACTCTAGATGCATGCTGGATAGCGGTCGATGTGTGGGGTAATAGTAGTAGATGCAGGCATGAGTCGGTCTATTTGTCGCGGACGTGATGCCTATATACATGATCATGCCTAGATAATCTCATAATTATTCGCTTTTCTATCAATTGCTCGACAGTATTTTGTTCACCCACCGTAATACGTATGCTATCTTGAGAGAAGCCACTAGTGAAACCTATGGCCCCCGTGTTGGGGAAACTGATCCACGAACACCTATGGGACCGGCGGACCGAGCCCCTTTCGGTTCGGCGGGGGGCGGAGATCGCACGAAGAGCGGATCGAGGCGAAGCACACGAGCAGTTTACCCAGCTTCGGAGCTCTCCGGAGAGATAACACTCCTACTGCTGCATGTCTGAGTGTATTGAGTTCTTGCTCGGGAGCGCTGAGTGCTACAGTACACACTAGCTGCTAACGAGACCGAGCGTGAGTGTTTTTCTGCCTTCGAACCCCCCTCTATGTTGCGCATGGGCCTCCTTTTATATGCTAAAGGGGTCTCCGACAGGTGGCAACGTAGACAAGGGTAAAAATGGAAAAGGAATTGCGGTTGGTACAACTACCTGCACAGTGTATCATACCTAACCCTGACGGCAGGGGACAAAGGCATTAAATGCCCGTCTACGTCGCCCAAATAGTGCAAAAAGGGACCGTCAGGGACGCCACCGCTCGCCACGATGGCAATCTTGTCAGCGTTGCTTGCCACCGCGCACCGCTGGCCGCACGGCCTCTTGCCACGCGCGCCTGGAAAGGTCCCAGGGCGACACGTTGGTGGATGTGCTGGAGCGTGGGTACAGAGTGGTAGTTTGCCGCTGTCGTTGTCTTGTCGCGTCCGGAAGCTTGTCGCTCACCGGGCCTTGCCGGGACGCGTGGCGTGTCGCGGCAAGTTCCTTGAGATGCCTTGGTTGGCCTTCCCGGCAAGCTCCTCTTGCCGGGACCTTGTCTCCTTGGCTTGAATATTTTGTTCTTGAATGGCTCCAAAGGAACCACGGAGGACCTTGGCGGTCACTCGACAAGCCTTGCCGCGGGGTGCTGCAACTGCCCATGCACAAGTTCGGGATACTAGGGTACCCCTACTCTAGTACACCGACAGGAGCCCCCGGGCCTAGGCCACACACGGTGCCGAGCGCTGTTGGGCCAGGCCCAAAACAGGGCACGGGCACGCGCGGCCTGGGTTACGCCGTATCTCACTCTGTATCCACCACGCCCTCCTCGAACGGCACGTGTCGAATGCAGCGTCGTGGGAGAGATCGTGGGTGGTTTCTTTATTCGGAAAGACAGAACGTCTGCCCCCTCCCTCTTTATAAGCAGGGGAAACAGGGGTAGTTCACCCATCTCGCCGGTTGCTACCCCAATCTCAAAAAATCTCCGCCGCTCCCCCCTTCTTCCCAAAGCTGAAAGAGAGCAGCGCTCCGCCCCCCATCGCCACCGGCACCACCAACACCGTCGATCTCTCTCACCACCTCCGCCATGGCTCCGAAAGCCGGGAAGGTTGTGAAGTCGGCCGAGGCGCAGCGGCTCGCGACGCTGCGAAAGGAGCGGGCAACCTTCCCCCCTCAGCTCGCCGCAAAGGAGCTGAGGGAGTATTACTACCTCTTCTGGTCGACGGAGACGCGAGCGCATCCACGCACAAAGGTACTCTCAGCTGTCGCTTCGGAACTGGCTCCGAATGGATATCCCTTCTTCGCGTTGTTCTTCTACTGCGGGCTCTGCCCGCCTTTCTCTGAGTTTTTCTGTGACGTTATGAAAACCTACGGGTTCCGCCTCCTTGACTTCACCCCCAACGCCGTTCTAACCATGGCAGTTTTCGCACATCTCTGCAAAAACTTTGTCGGAGTCTATCCAAATGTAGCTCTTTTTCGCCACTTCTTTATGCCCCGAGTTGAGAGAGGGGAGCCTTTATCCGGCGGAATCGCCTGGATCTCGAGAACTGGCAAGAAGGAAGCTTATCTGGAGGGAGAGCTCCGCAGCAAGTGGGATGAATGGAGAGCAGACTGGTGCTGGATTGTCGAGGAGAACCCGCAGCCATTTACCGCCCAGCGCCAAGCCCCAGTAGCGCGTGGCAACGATTGGAGCAACGTGGCTCCGGAAGACGATAGGCTGAAGATTGCCATCACCCGGATCCTACGCCTCAGGCTTGCCGGGCTCACCGTAGGCGCCGTTGGCGCAGATTTTCTTCGCCGCCGCATCGCCCCCTTGCAGGAGAGGAGGAGACCCGCCTGGGAGTTCCAGAATGCGGCGGATATCATGAGGCTGCGCCCGGGCCTCAACTTCAACTTCACTGTCCTGGAACTGGACGCAATGCTCCTGGAACTGTTCAAGCACGACCCTCAACATCCCGAAGTGTTCAGGTTGCCGAGGGGTGTCGTTTCGCTGTGTAACAACTCCTCGCTCGACCGCATCCGTGCAATGATGCTGCTGTGCGATTCGCATGGAATTGTCCCAACTTGGCAAGAGCCTGCAGACGACGTCCTGCAGGAGTTCTTTGATGGCTTAGTAGAAATGCCGGTCCGCTCCGATGAACAGAAGAGCCTTACTCGCGACACCACCGATGCGGAGATGCAGCGCATCGCCACTAGGCTGGAAGAGGCGGCGGCAGCCGCTGCCGCGGGCGAGTTTGGATTCACCGTGGAGGAGGCAGAGGCAGCAGAGGCGGCAAGCCTTGCCGAGCGAGAGGAGCTTGCCGGCGAGGGAGAGCTTGTCGGGCCTGAAGCTGAGTCGAGCGAGCCCGCCGAGGGCGCGAGCGACTCATTGAAGATCGACTCGTCCTCTTTCTCACCTTTAGACAGCTCACTGCAAGCGGAGCCCCCAGCTCCACCAAGAAGGCGTCTCCGCAAGGCCGGGGACGTAGCGGGGCGGCAGACAGGTCAACAGCCGCCGCCCCGCGCAACGCGCTCCACCGTGGCAAGCACTGTTGCCATGGGAGCACCTCATGCCGCTGCGACAACTGGAGCGGGGCCCTCCCGGACCACCGCTTCTGCTCCCGCCAAGTGGCTAAGGGAACCTACTCCTCCGCCTTGTCGCGCCGAAGGTGGGCCGGACTTCGACCTCTCCGCGCTCAGCTCCGACGAGGAAGAGGAAGAGTAAGATTCTTTGCTGTACTTGTAGTTCTTCAATTCTTGCTGTTTTGTCTTGTATCTGATTTGCCTTACTCCGACCCCATTCCTTTTCAGGACTTTGGCCCAGAGAGCGGCAAAGAGAGCCAAGGTCCCGGTGATTGTCATCGAGGACGAATCCACCGCGACAGCAGGGGGTGTGTCCGAGACCACCTTGCCGGACTCGGCAACTATTCCCCAAAGCAGCCCCCAGCGCAGCCCCCAGCGTAAGTATATGGTTTACTTCCTGCTGTTAGGCGCGCATGGGTGCTCTTTCTTTGCTGACATCTGACTATTGGTTTGCGTAGGAGCAGAGCAGTCTCACCAGGAGTGCCCGGAAACCGCTCCCGACATGCCATATGCTTCGACTACACCGCCAAGGGAGGATTCCCCGGCAAGGGAGAACTTTCCGGTAAGGGAGAAGTCTCTGGCAAGGGACAACACCAGCGACCCCCCAGTGGCGGAGACCACGACTGTAGATCCTAGTACAGGTAATCCTCTTGCTTGAAAAACTTCCCTTGGGTTCTTCTTCTTCTGATTTTCTTTTTGAATATTTGCTTGACTTTTCTTCCTTTTCCGGTCGTTAGGTCCATCTGCCACGGAGCCGATGGAAACCGAGGTCGCCGGCGAGGAGAACGCGCGCAGCAATACCGACGACGCCGCTGTCACCGAAGAAGAAGCCGGCGCTGATGATCCCGCCGGCGGAGAGGCTGCCAAAGCTGCCGCCGCAGAAGCTGGCGAGGGGTCTGGCGATCGCACTGACGGCCCCGAGGCCGCAGGAGCGTCAGGCGCTACGCCGACCGCCGATCCCTCCGCCGCTGCTGCAGCGTCAGGCTCCGAAGAGCCCCAGCCCGGCGCCTATTTGAAGGCCGGCGATGGGGTCTTCATCAAGCTCCCCTGGGCGTCGAGCTCCAGGGCGCCGATCGAAGGAGAAATCTTTGATGAAGATTTGCTCGCCTCCGCTGGGCTGACGTTGGTCGACGCGCCGAGCAGCAGCAGCGGCGAGCCTGAGGAGGAGCAGCTGCTGCGGAAGCTGTTGTCGCTCTACCGCGCCCGACATGCAATGCTGGTATCCCGAGAAGCGCTTGTCGCGAAGGCGAGAGTGGACATCGAGAAGCGCGCGGAGGAGCTCCGAGGCCTCAACCAGGAAGCTCTCCGGTCCCTGGCAGAGGAGCGGGAGCAACTCGCCGAGGAGCGTAAAACCTTCCTCCTCGAGAAGGCTGAAGTTGAAGAGCAACAACGGCTTGCTGCCGAGAAGCTGTCTGCACAGGAAGGCGAGTTGGTGCAGCGGAAGGTTAACCTTGACAGCCACGAGGAGGAGCTTGCCGCGCACGAGCAAACATTCGGCGGGCTCTCAAGGAAGCAGAGGATGTTGCCGCAGCTGCCGAGGCCGCCAAGAAGGAGCTGGAGACGAAAGTGGTGCAGCTGGAGGCCGATCTCAAGGTGAGCGGCGAGGAGCTTGCTGCGCTCAAGCGTGAGCGCGAGAAGGACGCCTACACCCTTGGCGAGCTGCAGGGTCGTCTCGCCGAGAGGAGCAAGGAGCTTAGCGCCGCCAAGGACTCCAACACAGATCTTGAGTTGAAGCTGACTACTTTGACCAAGACGCTGGACGGTGCCAGGGAGCAGGAGGTGGCCTTGAAGGGGAAGATCAAGGCCGACGAGGCACTGCTGGCTAGTGCTGCTGCCGCCCAGAACACTTTTAGGGAGAATGTGGAGCACTGGACCGAGGGTCTCGTGGATGTTGCCGAAGCTATCGACAGGGAGCTGGCGCAGCTGGGGATGGAGGATCTCGGGTATTCCTCCGATGAGCACCTCCAACCCAGCGCCAAGCTCAGCTTGTTCTTCAAAGGCGTGGCGACGGCCCTCCAGCGACACCGGGAGAAGATCCCAAAGCAGCTGGCCGACGAGTCGCGCAAGATCTGCGCGGGAGCTCTTCAAAAGGTGCTGGTGAAGGTGGCCTTCCGACCCAGGCCTCAACCTCACCAACGTCCTCAGGACCTTGCCGTCGGATGCTGATCTGGAAGCGCTCAAGACCCTTGTCGCACCCATTGTGGACAAGGTGAGCGGGATCAAGAGGGTTGAGGGCGATCGCGTAGATTAGGCCGCCCGTTTTCTCTTTTTCTTGTCGCTGCTGGTCAAGTTATGAGAACAATCTGTTAGAGCTGCGACAAGCTATCTTGTAATATGACTCTATTTTGGGTAGCGATTGCTATGTTATTTCCTTTACTTGATTCCTTCCTTTGTATGTTTTTGCCCTACGCTTTTAGGGAACTTGTCGGCGCAGGCACCTTAGCCGCGAGCGCTGGGTGCGGGACGTCAGCAGCCTGCTGGCGGTGCCGCTACCGACAAGAAACCTTATCACAACTAGTCGCAGCTCACTTAAGTTGTTGAGCAGACTCGAAACAAAGTAAGGGCGCAACTAGCTACGAGTTGGTTCCTCCACGCACAGGTTTTCCATACAAAGCACGGTCGTTCGAGGAAGATAACTTAAAATTTTTAAAACTGATTGCTCAAACTTTAGCAACTTAGCTTTTCTGTCGTTTGCTTCCCGATAAGGCGAAACTTCCTCGAACGACGCTTGGTCCACACCATTATCTTCTCGCGCCAAAGATGTCGGGGAAACTGATCCACGAACACCTATGGGACCGGCGGACCGAGCCCCTTTCGGTTCGGCGGGGGGCGGAGATCGCACGAAGAGCGGATCGAGGCGAAGCACACGAGCAGTTTACCCAGCTTCGGAGCTCTCCGGAGAGATAACACACCTACTGCTGCATGTCTGAGTGTATTGAGTTCTTGCTCGGGAGCGCTGAGTGCTACAGTACACACTAGCTGCTAACGAGACCGAGCGTGAGTGTTTTTCTGCCTTCGAACCCCCCTCTATGTTGCGCATGGGCCTCCTTTTATATGCTAAAGGGGTCTCCGACAGGTGGCAACGTAGACAAGGGTAAAAATGGAAAAGGAATTGCGGTTGGTACAACTACCTGCATAGTGTATCATACCTAACCCTGACGGCAGGGGACAAAGGCATTAAATGCTCGTCTACGTCGCCCACATAGTGCAAAAAGGGACCGTCAGGGACGCCACCGCTCGCCACGATGGCAATCTTGTCAGTGTTGCTTGCCACCGCGCACCGCTGGCCGCACAGCCTCTTGCCACGCGCGCCTGGAAAGGTCCCAGGGCGACACATTGGTGGATGTGCTGGAGCATGGGTACAGAGTGGTAGTTTGCCGCGGCAAGCGCCTTGCCGCGGTTGTTGTCTTGTCACGTCCGGAAGCTTGTCGCTCACCGGGCCTTGCCGGGACGCGTGGCGCATCGCGGCAAGTTCCTTGAGATGCCTTGGTTGGCCTTCCCGGCAAGCTCCTCTTGCCGGGGCCTTGTCTCCTTGGCTTGAATATTTTGTTCTTGAATGGCTCCAAAGGAACCATGGAGGACCTTGGCGGTCACCCGGCAAGCCTTGCAACGGGGTGCTGCAACTGCCCGTGCACAAGTTCGGGATACTAGGGTACCCCTACTCTAGTACACCGACACCCCGGGTCTATCTTTTATCATATAAGCTTTCAATCTACTTTTATTTGCATCTTTACTTTTTGCATCTATATTTTAAAATACCAAAAATATATTTATCTTATCATACTATCTCTATCAGATCTCACTTTCGCAAGTGGCCGTGAAGGGATTGACAACCCCTTTATTGCGTTGGTTGTGAGTTCTTTATTTGGTTGTGTAGGTGCGTGGTACTTTTGAGGAGCCTCCTACTGGATTGATACTTTGGTTCTCAAAAACTGAGGGAAATACTTACGCTACTTTGCTGCATCACCCTTTCCTCTTCAAGGAAAACCAACGCAAGCTCAAGACGTAGCAAGAAGGATTTCTGGCGCCGTTGCCGGGGAGGTCTTCGCTCAAGTCAAGACAGACCAAGTACCCATCACAAACTCATCTCCCTCGCATTTACATTATTTGCCATTTGCCTCTCGTTTTCCTCTCCCCCACTTCACCCTTGCCGTTTTATTCGCCCTTTCTTTCCCAATCTTCTCTTCTCTTTTTCGCTTGTCTCTTTGTGTGCTTGTTTGTCCTTATGGCTTTGCCTAAGAATACCGACCACCTTCTTAGAAGGATGGAAGAGATTGAATCAAATATTAGAAGCTTTATGACTTTGCAATTTGAGCATAATAATTTCTTCAGAAAAGAGCTTAAAGAACAAAAAGGTTTTTTGGGGTTTATGAATAAGGAGCTTGATGATATGTCTAAAGAATTTTATGGTTTGAACTCTCAAATTACCCGGCTTGAAAATTCTATAGCCAAAATTTATGATAAGCAAGCTACCTTAGTCAATAAGATGGCTGCCAAACCAGAAAAATTAGGTGAAAATAATGATGAAGATCTTAAAGTTATTGATGTGTCTCCTATTAGATCTTTGTTTTGCAATATGAATCTTGATAATAATGGAACTAGAGATGAGTCAACTTTAGTTAGAAGGCGTCCCAATAATTCGGAGTTTTTAGATCTTGATGCTAAATTTGGTAAAAGTGGGATTGGAGAGGTCATGACTTTAAATAGCATTGAACCCACTATCTTGGATTTCAAGGAATTTGATTATGATAATTGTTCTTTAGAAGGTTGTATTTCCTTGTTGCAATCCATTGTTAATTCTCCTCATGCTTATAGTCAAAATAAAGCTTTTACCAAACATATCATTGATGCCTTGATGCAATCTCATGATGAAAAACTTAATTTGGAAGTTTCTATACCTAGAAAACTTAATGATGAGTGGGAAACTACTATAAAGATTAGAATTAAAGATCATGAGTGTTTTGCTTTGTGTGATTTGGGTGCTAGTGTTTCCACGATTCCGAAAACTTTATGTGATATTCTAGGTTTCCATGATCTTGATGATTGCTCTTTAAATTTGCACCTTGCGGATTCCACCATTAAAAAGCCAAGAGGAAGGAGCAATGATGTTCTCATTGTTGCAAATAGAAATTTGGTGCCCGTAGATTTTATCGTTTTTGATATAGATTGCAATCTTTCTTGCCCTATTATTCTTGGTAGACCTTTCCTTAGAACAATTGGCGCGATTATTGATATGAAGGAAGGGAATATTAGATTCCAATTTCCATTAAAGAAAGGCATGGATTACTTTCCAAGAAAGAAAGTCAAATTACGTTATGAATCTATCATGCGAGCTACTTATGAATTTAGTGCCAAAGATGGCACTACTTAGATCTATCTTCGCTTTTATGCCTAGCTAGGGGCGTTAAACGATAGCGCTGGTTGGGAGGCAACCCAATTTTATTTGTGTTTTTTGTTTTTGTTTCTGTTTAGTAATAAATTTTGCATCTACCTTCTATTTAGATGTGTTTTTATGTTTTAATTAGTCTTTGTGCCAAGTAGAACCTATAGGATAACCTATGATGATAGTTGATTTGATTCTGCTGAAAAACAGAAACTTTGCACGCACGAAATTAGTTTTGTTAAATCACGGAAACATGATTTTGCGTTGATTCGTTTTGATTCTGATCAGCAGACAAATTTTCCAGGACTTCCTATTTTGGTAGGATTTTTAGAGTTCCAGAAGTTTGCTTTAGTTACAGATTGCTACGGACTGTTCTGTTTTTGATAGATTCTGTTTTTCGTGTGTTGTTTGCTTATTTTGATGCATCTATGGCTAGTAAAATAGCTTATAAACCATAGAGAAGTTGGAATACAGTAGGTTTAACACCAAAATAAATAAAGAATGAGTTCATTACAGTACCTTATGTGGTGGTTTTGTTTTCTTTCACTAACGGAGCTTATAAGATTTCCTGTTGAGTTTTGTGTTGTGAAGTTTTCAAGTTTTGGTTAAAGCTTTGATGGACTATAGAATAAGGATTGGAAAAAGTCTCAGCTTGGGGATGCCCCGGGAAGGCATCCCCTCTTTCGTCTTCGTTCATTGGTAACTTTACTTGGAGCTATATTTTTATTCGCCACATGATATGTGTTTTGCTTGGAGCATCGTGTATTATATTAGCCTTTCCTTTTTAGTTTACCACATTCATCCTTGTTGTACACACCTTTTGGGAGAAGCCTACTTGATTAGAATTTATTAGAAAATGCTATGTGCTTCACTTATATCTTTTGAGCTTGATAGTTTTTGCTCTAGTGCTTCACTTATATCTTTTAGAGCACAACGGTGGCTTAATTTTGTAGAAATTGCTAGTCTCTCATGCTTCACTTATATTATTCTGAGAGTCTTTTAGAACAGCATGGTATTTGCTATGGTTATAAAATTGGTCCTAGAATGGTAGGCACCAAGCTGGATATAATAAAAACTATCATAGGAAGTGAATTGGATGCTATGATCAATTTGATACTTGATAATTGTTTTGAGATATGGAGGTAGTGATATTAAAAGTCATGCTAGTTGGGTGATTATGAATTTAAAGAATGCTTGTGTTGAAGTTTGTGATTCCCGTAGCATGCACGTATGGTGAATCGCTTTGTGATGAAGTTGGAGCATAATTTTATTTATTGATTGTCTTCCTTATGAGTGGCGGTCGGGGACAAGCGATGGTCTTTTCCTACCAATCTATCCCTGTGACAGCCTGGTTTTTGCCCTCTTTTCTTTGCCTGGTTTCAGTTGAGTTGGTTTTGAATTTGAAGTTTTTGAATCATTTCACTTGGACTTAACCACTTGGGTACCCTTTGATTTTCACCCAAGTGCTCCCTCTCCTCCTCAAAACCATCATTTCACCTCAGGAGCATCTCAAAATATTGCTTGGAATATTTTTCTTAAATGAAAAATATTCATTTTGCCCTCTAAAACCCTAGTTAGCCCTTTGTGCTCCAAAGCAACCCTAATTTTTCTTGCCCCAAGAATCCTGAGAAAAATCCCAATTATTCTTTGAACACTAGGGCACCTTTCTGAGAAAAAATATTTCACCACTCTTTGGAATATTTTGGCCACAGAAAATAAAGTCATTTCTGGACAGAAATGGTAGTTTCTACAGCAACTACCTTCTTACTAGCTCCATTGTAGCTGGTTTTTCCTGTGCCTATTTACCTTAGTAAGTGTAAGTAAAACCCCAAAGCTCAGCCCTTAACTCCCAGTGGTTTGACCACAGTAAATCTCTAAAGTTACTGTCCAGAAACTTGCCAGCAGTACAAATTCATTTCTACTGCACCTGGATCCAAGCCAAACCGTGGTAACACTTCAATCTACTAAGGACTACACGCCAGACATCTTGATTAGCGCTTAGGGTGGCCTGATGTCACGGTTCACGCGGTGACCGTGTTCGTCCGAGCGTGCTGACATGCAAAACACGCGCTCTGCATGTCGCCCAACGCTCTATTGAGCGCGTGCTCGCTGCCCAGCCGGCCAAAGCATGCCATGCCTCGCCATCATCCTCGTCTCCACCCCCTTAACTCCCTCCTGGCGCACGCCGACACCGGAGCTCGCCGCAGCGAGCACGGGCACGGTCCGGCCAACGGCATAGTGCGCGGCGCACTGTGCTCGTCGCTTTCCCCCTCGCTCCTGTGCTCGTCCGCGCCCGCAAACAGTTCCTGCGTGACCTCCGTCATGTTCCCCCTCTCTATCTGGCGCCGTGCGTCGCCGGACGCCGTGGACAGGTGTCCTCCGGCGGAGCCCGAGCCCTCCTTGCCACCCGCCTATAAAAGCCGCCACCCCCAGCCTCTTGGAGCACCCGCAACTGCTCCCACACCCTCCACGAGCTAGTAGAAGCCGCAGCCCGGCCGAGCAGGCCGCGGGCTGCCGTCCCGAAGCCCGAGCTCGCCGGCGCTCCCCTCCAGATCGTCCCCGCAGCTCCGACCCCTCCCAGGCCAGGGCGACCCTGCCAGGGCCTCCGCCACTCTTCGGTGAGGCCATCCCACCCCGCTGGAGCCCCTGGAGCCGCCCCGAGCCGCCGTCATCTTCATCTCTTGCAACCTCCGCCCTCTGCTTCCGCTAGAGAGGATGATTCCGACGCCGTCCGGTCACCTCTAGCTGCGGTACGGGTACGGGCAGGTGCGCAACCTTCTTCTCCTTTGATCCCCCCTCTCATTTGACCCCAAGAAGCCTCATCGCCGGCGTGTGCTCCGGCGAAGCGCCGCCTCCCTCTGCTTCCCTCTCCCCTCCTTCTGGCCTGACTAGCGGGGCCCGCTAGTCAGCCACTCATTATGCACGTGAAGCGGTATGAGTGGTGGCGCCCTGGGTGTTTACGCCTTCGATGTCACCCCCCAGTTTGATTATTTTTATTTTCAAATTCATTTAAATCCAGGAAACTTCAAATGGCCATAACTTTTTATCTATAAGTCCAAATGCATTGATTCTTTTTGCATTGCGTTCTTTGTCCAAAAATCTAACAACACCCAAAAGATGGGATTTTTCCTTGCTGTCTAGAGTTTCTGGTAATTTTCAGAAGGTTTCTTGATGTTTTCTTTTTGTGGTTTTGTTTATTTTCAGAAGAGCAAGCTTGTCTTGAGGATAACCAGGAGATTTGTGAACCTCATCAGCACTAAGGCAAGCCACAACAACATTTTCATAGTGCCACTTCAATATTCATGATTTTCCTACTTGAACTTATGAATATTCATGTATTTAAATTATTAATATGATAATTAAATTCTGTTAGATGCTTGTCATGTTAAAATGGATGATTTACAGAATTTTGAAGTGAATCTTATTGATAAGCTAACAAGAATTTAGTTATGAGTAATGATAAAATGATATGGTCATGGAGATTAATAATCAGTTTATTATTATTCTTGCATGATGAAAAATGATGAGATTGCTAGAAATGATTCTGGTTTAAGTGAGGTTGGATCTTAACCTGAGAAGTATCATGAGATGATGATGGCTCCGTAGGAGCGTAATTGACTTAGTTATTTTCATGGATATTTGATGCATATGTTGGTGATGCATGGCATGGCATTATGACACCGGTTATTTTCACCCTAAGTTGAACCTGATAAGTAACTCAACTTGAATATGTTGTTGACCGAGTCATGGTGCCGCTGAAACGAGTTTTTCCCAGTGCAACCACATTTGCCAGTATGGGACGGCCTTAATGCGTTTCATTGTCATGCCTCTGGTCGGTGCCTCCCTCTAGGGAAGGTTATGGGCGTGCTGTACCCTGGCCCGGTAAGCAGGCATAACCTTGTGAGCCCGTTGTTAAGTTAACTTTTGGTACCGGGTCCCAGAGTGGATCGTGGCCATGACGGTGGTCGAGGTGTCTAGAGTTAGACACGGGGCCACCCAGGACTAGCCCGATGGGGACTGATTCGGAGTGGCCGGGAGAGTGTCATGACAATGAAGTGGTTTCGTCGGAATGCCATTGGTCCACCCGAATGGGAGTAAGAGGCCATGGGTTCTGTAGTGTGGGTACAGTGTACTAACCTCTGCAGAGTGTATTAATCTATTGATAGCCGAGTCCACAGTTACCGACACGCTCGAAAGTAGGGTACACCATGGGTCAACACTTAATAAATTTGCACACTAAGTTTGAACTGAGGATGGCAGTAAGGCCATCGTCTTGAGTTGGGACCATGTATGATCGGTTGTGATGCGTTAGGATCACGCAGTATTCGGGTTTATGCCGTAAGATCACGGCCAGTATTGTCGGGTTTATCGCTGTAAGAGGCCATTTATGTGGTTGTTGCCTAAGGATCCAGTTTGTGTTTGAAGTTCATACGTTTGTGTCTGGAAATGATCCACGTTCGAAAGCAATTCCATGGCGATACTGATAACCCACAAGTGTAGGGGATCGCAACAGCTTTCGAGGGTAAAGTATTCAACCCAAATTTATTGATTCGACACAAGGGGAGCCAAAGAATATTCTTGAGTATTAGCAGTTGAGTTGTCAATTCAACCACACCTGGATAACTTAGTATCTGCAGCAAAGTATTTAGTAGCAAAAGTGGTATGATAATAAAGGTAACGGTAGCAAAAGTAAAGATAAATGTTTTTGGGTTTTTGTAGTAGTTGTAACAGTAGCAACGGAAAAGTAAATAAGCGAAGAACAATATATGAAAAGCTCGTAGGCAATGGATCAGTGATGGATAATTATGCCGGATGCGATTCCTCATGTAATAGCTATAACATAGGGTGACACAGAACTAGCTCCAATTCATCAATGTAATGTAGGCATGTATTCCGTAAATAGTCATACGTGCTTATGGAAAAGAACTTGCATGACATCTTTTGTCCTACCCTCCCGTGGCAGCGGGGTCCTAGCGGAAACTAAGGGATATTAAGGCCTCCTTTTAATAGAGAACCGGAACAAAGCATTAGCACATAGTGAATACATGAACTCCTCAAACTACGGTCATCACCGAGAAGTATCCCGATTATTGTCACTTCGGGGTTGTCGGATCATAACACATAATAGGTGACTATAGACTTGCAAGATAGGATCAAGAACACACATATATTCATGAAAACATAATAGGTTCAGATCTGAAATCATGGCACTCGGGCCCTAGTGACAAGCATTAAGCATAGCAAAGTCATAGCAACATCAATCTCAGAACATAGTGGATACTAGGGATCAAACCCTAACAAAACTAACTTGATTACATGGTAAATCTCATCCAACCCATCACCGTCTAGCAAGCCTACGATGGAATTACTCACGCACGGCGGTGAGCATCATGAAATTGGTGATGGAGGATGGTTGATGATGATGACAGCGACGAATCCCCTCTCCGGAGCCTCGAACGGACTCCAGATCAGCCCTCCCGAGAGAGATTAGGGCTTGGCGGCGGCTCTGTGTTGTAAAACGCGATGAAACTTTCTCTCTGATTTTTTTCTCCCTGAACGTGAATATATGGAGTTGGAGTTGAGGTCGGTGGAGGTCCAGGGGGCCCACGAGATAGGGGGGGCGCGCCCTACAGGGGGGCGCCCCCTTGTCTCGTGGACAGGCCCTGGGCCCCCTGGTGTATTTCTTTCACCCAAAAATTCTTATTAATTCCAAAAAGTGCCTCCGTGGATTTTCAGGACATTCCAAGAACTTTTCTTTTCTACACATAAAACAACATCATGGCAGTTCTGCTAAAAACAGCGTCAGTCCGGGTTAGTTTCATTAAAATCATGCAAGTTAGAGTCCAAAACAAGGGCAAAAGTGTTTGGAAAAGTAGATACGTTGGAGACGTATCAACTCCCCCAAGCTTAAACCTTTGCTTGTCCTCAAGCAATTCAGTTGATAAACTGAAAGTGATAAAGAAAAACTTTGACAAACTCTGTTTGCTCTTGTTGTTGTAAACATGAAAAGCCAGCATTCAAGTTTCAGCAAATATTATGAACTAACCATACTAACAATAACACCTAGGTCTCACAATTACTCATACCAATAGCATAATCAGCTAGCGAGCCATAATAATAAAACTCAGATGACAACACTTTCTCAAAATAATCATAACATGATATAACAAAATGGTATCTCGCTAGCCCTTTCTGAGACTGCAAAACATAAATGCAGAGCACCTTTAAAGATCAAGGACTGACTAAACATTGTAATTCATGGTAAAAGAGATCCAGTCAAGTCATACCCAATATAAACCAATAGTAATGAATGCAAATGACAGTGTGCTCTCCAGCGGGTGCTTTTAATAAGAAGGGTGATGACTCAATATAAAAGTAAATAGATAGGCCCTTCGCAGAGGGAAGCAGGGATTTGTAGAGGTGCCAGAGCTCGATTTTAAAATAGAGATTGAATAACATTTTGAGCGGCATACTTTCGCTGTCAACGCAACAACTATGAGATGGCTGTATCTTCCATACTACATGCATTATAGGCAGTTCCCAAACAGAATGGTAAAGGTTTATACTCCCCCAACCACCAACAAGCATCAATCCATGGCTTGCTCGAAACAACGAGTGCCTCCAACATACAACAGCCCTGGGGGAGTTTTGTTTAATTATTTTGATTTGCTTTGATCTTTTTGGATCATGGGACTGGGCATCCCGGTTACCGGCCCTTTCTCGTGAATGAGGAGCGGAGTCCACTCCTCGTGAGAATAACCCACCTAGCATGGAAGATATAGGCAGCCCTAGTTGTAACATGAGCTGCTCGAGCATACAAAACAGAATTTCATTTGAAGGTTTGGAGTTTGGCACATACAAATTTACTTGGAACGGCAGGTAAATACCGCATATAGGAAGGTATGGTGGACTCATATGGAACAACTTTGGGGTTTAAGGAGTTTGGATGCACAAGCAGTATTCCTGCTTAGTACAGGTGAAGGCTAGCAAAAGACTGGGAAGCGACCAACTGAGAGAGCGACAACAGTCATAAACATGCATTAAAATTAATTCACACCGAATACAAGCATGAGTAGGATATAATCCACCACGAACATAAATACCATGAAGGCTATGTTGATTTGATTCAACTACATGCGTGAACATGTGCCAAGTCGAGTCACTCAATTCATTCAAAGGAGGATACCATCCCATCATATCACATCATAATCATTCTAATAGCATGTTGGCACGCAAGGTAAACCATTATAACTCATAGCTAATCAAGCATGGCACAAGCAACTATAATCTCTAAATGTCATTGCAAATATGTTTACTTCATAATAGCTGACTTAGAAACGATGAACTCATCATATTTACAAAAACAAGAGAGGTCGAGTTCATACCAGCTTTTCTCATCCCAATAAGTCCATCATATATCGTCATTATTGCCTTTCACTTGCACAAACGAACGATGTGTATAATAATAAGAGTGCACGTGCATTGGACTAAGCTGGAATCTGCAAGCATTCAACTCAAGAGAGAAGACAGGGTAATATGGGCTCTAAGTTAAATAAACAATCATGCATATGAGAGCCACTAAGCATTTTCAATATGGTCTTCTTGACCCCCAAAAGAAAGAAAAGAAAATAAAACTATTTACACCGGAAAGCTCCCAACAAGTAAGAAGAAGAACTAGAAATCTTTTTGGGTTTTCATTTTAATTGCTACTACAAGCATGGAAATTAAACTAACTAATTTTTTTTGGTTTTTCTTAAAGTTTATAAAACACACAAGAAGAAAACTAGAAAAAGAAATTTAAACTAACATGGATAATACAATGAAAGAGTATGAGCACCGACAACTAGTGTGTGAACATGAATGTAAAGTCGGTGAGAAATACGTACTCCCCCAAGCTTAGGATTTTGGCCTAAGTTGGTCTAATACCAAGGACCGCCGCTACTCTCCCCGGTGTACTGGGAGGTATAATCAGGATACCACTGGCTGGTCATCTCCGGATCCCACTAGACAGATGATGCACGATAAGGGTCTAGCTCAGGTTCAGGTTCTGGAGTAAAAACTTGGGCTCGATGGTTGTTCACCGCTTCCGGCGTGACAAGAAAATTTTCTGCAAGCAAATCAAACAACAGAGGTGCAGGAAAAATAATAATCTCAATGTGTTTCTTATTGAATCTAAGTTTATACAAGAGCATATTTTCCTCATTGTCAATAATAAACTTGTGTGCTACCATGCTCTTGTAATCTAAAATGTGAGGAGGCAATTTTATCTCCTCCTTCTCATGGTGCCTAATGGGTATCTGAAAATATTTAGCAAGACGTGCATCATAGATACCTCGAAATATGGGGCCATTTGTACGATTCAGGGCTAGCCGCTTAGCAATGACGGCACCCATACTAAAAGTATTGTCTCCAAGCAAAGCATGTTGAAGAATGATAATATCACGAGCGCTCAAGTTTCCACTATTTCCACGACCAATCAAGCATCTACTAGAAAATATGGCAAAGTAGCGTAAAACAGGAAAGTGTATGCTAGAGACTTTTGCCTGAGAGCCCTTCTTTGGCTCCTCTACAACAATAGTATTAACAAAGCCACCCACATCTTCACGATGGGGTTCCTCTAATTCTCCCTCATAAGGTATCCTACATACCGCACAAAAATGACGTAAAGACATTTCTTTGAATTCATCATATAAATGAAATGATACTGCAGGCAGTGACTTCTTAGGATAATAATAAAAGTTTTGCACGAAAGTATTTGTAAGTAAGAGATACTGATTGATTCGGTCGTTGATGAAACCGGTGAGGCTTGCAGTCTCGATTAGAGCATAAAAATCTTCATGAATTCCAGCTTCTTTCAAGAAATCCTCACATGGCCATTCACACGAACGTACTTTCGCTAAGCGAGGAAGATTATACTTGGCTTTTTCCTTCTCTTTGGCTTGTTTTTCCTGAGAGCTTTGGCTAGAAGAGCCCCTCAAAAGTTTCCTCAACATGTTCTGAAAATTTCTGAAATTTAGTAACTTCAAAATAAAAGTGAATAAAACTAAACAAGATTGATAGCAACTATTCTTACAAGTGCCTAGAGCCTATATCATGCATTGGAATTGCTTGGGACCTCAAAAATTTAACATGCAAGCTCAAGAACATGGTCACCTATGTAGCAAAAATTTGCAATGAATAAAGCACTAGAACAAAAACTAATCGGACCAATGGAGGAGTCACATACCAAGCAACAATCTCGCAAAGTAGTTTTGTGAATGGAGCTTTGAGCAGGGAGATCGAAAATCGTAGCAAAATGAGCTAGAACTCGTGCTTGAGCTGGATGGGGATTTTTTGGGTAAAAGATGAAGTGTGTGGGTGCTGGCATAAGTGGAGGGGGGCCACCAGGGGCCCACGAGATACGGGCGTGCCCTATACGGGGGGGGGGCACCCTCCACTCTCGTGGCCTGGTGCTTGCCCCTCCTGCAGTGATTTCAGTGCCTAAAATCCTCAAATATTCTAGAAAAAATCATACTAAATTTGCAGGGCATTTGGAGCACTTTTATTTTTGGACTATTTTTTTAATGCACGGTTAATTCAGAAAACAGACGGATAATACTATTTTTGCTTTATTTAATCTAAATAACAGAAAGTAAAAAGAGGGTACACAAGGTTGTGCCTTCTAGTTTCATCCATCTCGTGATCATCAAAATGAATCCACTAACAAGGTTGATCAAGTCTTGTTAACAAACTCATTCCGAATAACACGGAACCAGAGAAATTTCGAATAACACTAAGTTACCTCAACAGGGATATGAAAATCCCCAACAATAAGAATATCATACTTTTTCTTGACAGTAGGGAGAGGAAATTCAAAACCTCCAATAATAATAGTTGGAACTTTTTCAATAGAATTGATGCTATGAACTTGAGATTCTTTCCTTGGAAAGTGTACCTTATGCTCATTACCATTAACATGAAAAGTGACATTGCCTTTGTTGCAATCAATAACAGCCCCTGCAGTATTAAGAAAAGGTCTACCAAGGATAATAGACATACTATCATCCTCGGGAATATCAAGAATAACAAAGTCCGTTAAGATAGTGACATTTGCAACCACAACAGGCACATCCTCACAAATACTGACAGGTATAGCAGTTGATTTATCAGCCATTTGCAAAGATATTTCAGTAGGTGTCAACTTATTCAATTCAAGTCTACGATATAAAGAGAGAGGCATAACACTAACACCGGCTCCAAGATCACATAAAGTAGTTCTAACATAATTTCTTTTAATGGAGCATGGTATAGTTGGTACCCCGGGATCTCCAAGTTTCTTTGGTATTCCACCCTTAAAAGTGTAATTAGCAAGCATGGTGGAAATTTCAGCTTCCAGTATCTTTCTTTTATTTGTGATGATATCCTTCATATACTTAGCATAAGGATTTACTTTAGCATATCAGTTAAGCGCATACGTAAGAAAATAGGTCTAATCATTTCAGCAAAGCGCTCAAAATCCTCATCATCCTTTGACTTGGATGGTTTAGGAGGAAAGGGCATGGGTTTCTGAACCCATGGTTCTCTTTCTTTACCGTGCTTCCTAGCAACAAAATCTCTCTTATCATAACATTGATTCTTTGATTGTGGGTTATCAAGATCAGCAGCAGGTTCAATCTCTACATCATTGTTTTTGCTAGGTTGAGCATCAACATGAACATTATCATTAACATTATCACTAGGTTCATGTTCATCACCTGATTGTGTTTCAACATCAGAAATAGAAATATCACAGGGATTCTCAGGTGTGTCTACAGTAGGTTCACTAGAAGCATGCAAAGTCCTATCGTTTTTCTTCTTCTTCTTTTTAGAAGAACTAGGTGCCTCTAAATTATTTCTCTGAGAATCTTGCTCGATTCTCTTAGGGTGGCCTTCAGGATACAAAGGTTCCTGAGTCATTCTACCAGTTCTAGTAGCCACTCTAACAGCAAAATCATTTTTATTATTCAATTCATCAAGCAAATCATTTTGAGCTTTAAGTACTTGCTCAGCTTGAGTAGCAACCATAGAAGCATATTTGCTAACAAGGTGAAGTTCATCTTTAACTCTAGCTATATTATCGCCTACACGTCCTATCTCGAAAGCATTATTCTTTAACTCTCTACCAACATAAGCATTAAAACTTTCTTGGCTAGCCATAAAGTCATCAAATTCATCTAAGCATGGGCTATGAAATTTAGTAGAGGGGATTTCAACTTTATCATATCTATAGAGAGAATTTACCTTTACTACCTGTGTCGGGTTATCAAGACAATGTGATTCTTCAGGCGGTATATTAAGACCATGTATTTCTTCAATAGGAGGTAAATTCTTAACATCTTCAGCTTTAATACCTTTTTCTTTCATTGATTTCTTTGCCTCTTGCATATCTTCAGGACTGAGAAATAAAACACCTCTCTTCTTCGGAGTGGGTTTAGGAATAGGCTCAGGAGTTGGCTCAATTGGTTCAGGAATTACTTCAGGAATTGGCTCAGGAAGAGTCCAATTATTTTCATTAGTCAACATATTATTCAATAATATTTCACCTTCGTCGACTGTTCTTTCCCTAAAAACACAACCAGCACAACTATCCAAGTAGTCCTTGGAAGCATCGGTTAGTCCATTATAAAAGATATCAAGTATTTCATTTTTCTTAAGAGGATGATCAGGCAAAGCATTAAGTAACCGGAGAAGCCTCCCCCAAGATTGTGGGAGACTCTCTTCTTTGGTTTGCACAAAATTATATATTTCCCGCAAGGCAGTTTGTTTCTTATGAGGAGGGAAATATTTAGCAGAGAAGTAATAAGGCATATCCTGGGGACTACGCACACAACCAGGAGCAAGAGAATTATACCAAGTCTTAGCATCACCCTTTAATGAGAACGGAAATAACTTAAGGATATAAAAATAGCGAGACTTTTCATCATGAGTGAACAGGGTAGCTATATCATTCAACTTGGTAAGATGTGCCACAACAGTTTCAGATTCAAGGCCATAAAAAGGATCAGATTCAACTAAAGTAATAATCTCAGGATCAACAGAGAATTCATAATCCTTATCAGTAACACAGATAGGTGAGGTAGCAAAAGCAGGATCGGGTTTCATTCTAGCATTAAGAGACCGTTGCTTCCATTTAGCTAATAATTTCTTAAGATCATATATATCATTGCAAGCAAAGATTTCCCTAGCAGCTTCTTCATTCATAACATAACCCTTAGGAACAACAGGCAATACATAATCATTTGGAGAACCTTCATCATCACTATCATCAGTAATAGGATCTTCACTAATTTCATTCCCCCTAACTCTAGCAAGTTGTTCATCAATAAATTCACCTAATGGCAAAGTAGTATCACGTACAGAAGTAGTTTCATCATGCATAGCAGAAGTGGCATCATCAATAACATGCGACATATCAGAATTCATAGCAGTAGCAGGTTTAGGTGTCGCTAGCCTACTAATAACGGAAGGAGAATCTAGTGCAGAGCTAGATGGCAGTTCCTTACCTCCCCTCGTAGTTGAGGGCAAAATAGTAGTTCGGTCCTCTTCCAAGTTCTTCATAGTGATCAACAGATATAAATCCCAAGTGACTCAGAGAATAGAGCTATGCTCCCCGGCAACGGTGCCGGAAATTAGTCTTGATAACCCACAAGTGTAGGGGATCGCAACAACTTTCGAGGGTAAAGTATTCAACCAAAATTTATTGATTCGACACAAGGGGAGCCAAAGAATATTCTTGAGTATTAGCAGTTGAGTTGTCAATTCAACCACACCTAGATAACTTAGTATCTGCAGCAAAGTATTTAGTAGAAAAAGTGGTATGATAATAAAGGTAACAGTAGCAAAAGTAAAGATAAATGTTTTTGGATTTTTGTAGTAGTTGTAACAGTAGCAACGGAAAAGTAAATAAGCGAAGAACAGTATATGAAAAGCTCGTAGGCAATGGATCAGTGATGGATAATTATGCCGGATGCAATTCCTCATGTAATAGCTATAACATAGGGTGACACAAAATTAGCTCCAATTCATCAATGTAATGTAGGCGTGTATTCCGTAAATAGTCATACGTGCTTATGGAAAAGAACTTGCATGACATCTTTTGTCCTACCCTCCCGTGGCAGCGGGGTCCTAGGGGAAACAAGGGATATTAAGGCCTCCTTTTAATAGAGAACCGGAATAAATCATTAGCACATAGTGAATACATGAACTCCTCAAACTACGGTCATCACCGAGAAGTATCTCGATTATTGTCACTTCGGGGTTGTCAGATCATAACACATAATAGGTGACTATAGACTTGCAAGATAGGATCAAGAACACACATATATTCATGAAAACATAATAGGTTCAGATCTGAAATCATGGCACTCGGGCCCTAGTGACAAGCATTAAGCATAGCAAAGTCATAGCAACATCAATCTCAGAACATAGTGGATACTAGGGATCAAACCCTAACAAAACTAACTTGATTACATGGTAAATCTCATCCAACCCATCACCGTCCAACAAGCCTCCGATGGAATTACTCAAGCACGGCGGTGAGCATCATGAAATTGGTGATGGAGGATGGTTGATGATGATGACGGCGACGAATCCCCCTCTCCGGAGCCCCGAACGGACTCCAGATCAGACCTCCCGAGAGAGATTAGGGCTTGGCGGCGGCTCCGTGTCGTAAAACGCAATGAAACTTTCTCTCTGATTTTTTTCTCCCTGAACTTGAATATATGGAGTTGGAGTTGAGGTCGGTGGAGGTCCAAGGGGCGCACGAGATAGGGGGCGCGCCCTACAGGGGGGCGCCCCCTGTCTCGTGTATAGGCCCTGGGCCCCCTGGTGTATTTCTTTCGCCCAGAAATTCTTATTAATTCCAAAAAGTGCCTTCGTGGATTTTCAGGACATTCTGAGAACTTTTCTTTTCTACACATAAAACAACATCATGGCAGTTCTGCTGAAAACAGCGTCAGTCCAGGTTAGTTTCATTAAAATCATGCAAGTTAGAGTCCAAAACAAGGGCAAAAGTGTTTGGAAAAGTAGATACGTTGGAGACGTATCAAGTACCAGTTGAGTATATGCACAGCATGTTGGATATATTGTTGCATCGTTGTTAAATGGTTAAATATCGTGATATTGTTTGTCATTATGTTTATGCTTGTTGTGAGCTTGCAAGTACATTCAATGTACTGACATGGCGTGTCATGCCAGATTTCAGGAAAGTCTCATTGGAAAGGAGTGTTGTCCGAGTCTAGATCGTGTCCACATTGGTTTCCCTGTGCTATGGAGTTCCGCTACAACGTTGTTCTGCTGCCGCGTAGTTGTCATGATCGAGGCCCCCTTTATGTTTACTAAATAATGTACATATTGTTCAGCCGCACCGTGTGTGCTGCTTGGCCTCACTAACTATTGTAATATAAACTACGCTCCGCTAGCATGAATAAAGCGGTTGTTTTTCTATGCCAAGTTGTTGTGTATTACCAGAAGACAAGGTCTCTGGGCTGGCAATGCAAGGTAAACCGGCCGCTCTGAGCCGGGGTGCCACAACGCTTGGTATCAGAGCCGTGCTGGCTGTAGGCCACGCTAGACTAAGCTGAGTTAACTGGACGTTAGATATGAGTTGTAGCTGAGTGCCGGTAACTTTTGTAGCTGGCTGTTGCATTGCATGCACTGATTTTATTTTTATGTTAACGTGCTAATGGTTGTGAGTGTAGATGGCTCCGGTGCTGTATCCGTGCCAGTTGCAGCTGATGCCGTACACGTCACTGCATCTCCTTCGTAATGTGTGGCATCGGCTGTAACCTCACAGAGACGATCCATTCTATTGTGTGTACTAGGAGCGCCTAGCTGACTCAGTGTATGAGTATCACGCCATGGTTACTTTGCGCACCAGTTTCGATTCCAACTCTTACACTCATACCTCTCGAAGCGGCTACGCTTCTACCACTTCTTAGGCTGTCTAGTTTGCTGCATTCGAGGTACTTGTTGAGCTCCGCTACAACGAGGTCCGGATGCAGAACCACCCAGGTTTCCATTACTATCCTTCTCTCCACGATAATGGTCGTGTCTGTTTCCCTGTCATTGATCTGGAGTCTGATAGTGTAGCTAGCCACCTTTCTCGCTATATCACTGCTAGCTATCTTCTGATCTACGATCTGGCTCGTGAGCTGAGTCGTGCTTGTACCGCTTTAGCCTCTCCTTTAGTCTCTGCTAGATCAGCCACTACTCCACCATCTGTAGGATTTACTCCCTATATTCTTGCCAGTTCTAGATCCCCTGTTTCCCCGGTTACTCCTCCAAGTAGCTCGGGCACCGCAACTGTGAGTCCACTTAGTGCTCCTGCTGAGTGGGTTTCACTCCTCGCCACTCCTGTAGCCCCGATGATTCACCCTCCACCTTCCCCAGAGGGAGAGCCCTCGAGGCAGCATCATTGTGTCAGTTCTAACCCGGAGGTCTCAGATAACCCCATCAGTTCAGGATCCGAGTCCGCTTCAGGAGAGGACCCCGCATCACCAGTAGAGCAGTAGAGCTTCCGAGTATTCGCAGTCGTCAGGATGGAGTATGGATGTAGTCGTACGAGTCATGATGTTTCGTTTTCATGTATGAGGGTAGTTGGACCTGGCATGTTGTTATCTTTCATGTATGAGTCTATGTATAATTATGTTGGACTTTATTTTATTCGCCGTAATTTCTTCGCCTTTTCGGTTTTACTCGGATTTTTGTTGCTGGCTTCTCCCCAGTTTATTTTGAATGCTTCTCATCTCGGTTGCGTTGACTTGGGAAAAATCATATTAGGATGACGCGGGGAGGCTGCAGTAGCAACGTTCGCGAGGCTCTCCTGTTCGGCATTCCACACGACAGGCAGGACAATCACCCGAGGCGTACGTTCCACCACCGCCTCCACCACCAAATCCGCCCTCCACCGAGCAAATTATGCGTATGTTTGAGGAAAGACGAAATAATGATGTGATGGAAATATTTAGAAGTATCCAAGCTATGGTTGGACAGAATGGAAATCAGCCCGGACATCACTCCAAGTTATATGATTTTCAAAGGACTAAACCTCCCAGTTTCGGTCAGGCCATCGATCCCTTGCATGCAGATGATTGGCTGAGAACTATGTAAAAGAAGCTTGAGGTTGCTCGAACTGATGAAGGGGATAAGGTTCCATTTGTAACACATTATCTTGAAGGCGCTGCTTCCATATGGTGGGAAAATGAAAGAGCCACGGGGACTGCTGATGAAGAAATTACCTGGTCAAGTTTCAAGGAGCGATTCCGAAAATATCACATCCCTACGGGAATTATGAAGACTAAGTAGCATGAATTTCTCGCGCTCCTCCAAGGAAGTCAGTCTGTGGGAGAATATTTGCAGAAATTCAATCACCTATCACGTTACTCTCTATATGACGTGGCCACTGAGGAAAGAAAGATGGACAGGTTTCTTGGTGGATTAAACCTGCAACTCCGTTGTGCTCTCAGTGTGTTCGATTTCCCAGATTTCCAAACCCTGGTGAACAAGGCTTTCATTGCTGAAAGGGAACACAAGATTGTATCAGATAATAAGCCTGCCCATAACGATCACAAACGCAAGTTTGAGCCAAGAAAAGAAATGCAGCCAGTGCAGAAGGCTCGTACCTGGCAGCCGACTCAGGTAGCATACAAGCCCAATTGGCAACAAAATGTTAACAAGGCCACCACCCTAGTCAAGAATGACGTGCTCAACCCAGTTTTGGAGAATCGCCTGCGCAGCAATTCTTGTTATAGTTGTGGACAAACCGGACATTATGCCAAACAGTGTCCCAAGAACAACCGGACCGATGCTACATTCAAGCCACAAGTCCATTATCTGGAGGCATGCCCAACTTAGCACGACATCACGGGATACGTTCATCACATTTCCGCCGACAAAGCCCAAGAGAATCCCCAAGAGAATCCCGAAGTCATCATTGGTATGTTCCCTATTAATAACATACCTGCAGTAATTTTATTTGACTCTAGGGCTTCCCACTCTTTTATTTCTCGGAGTTTTGTTGCCCAAAACAAATTTCCTTGTTCGCTTTTGGCAAGAATATGCTGGTATAAACACCGGGATCCCTTATCAGAAGCAATCTAGTCTGCCAAAATTTGGAAGTCAATATTAATGGAGTCTGTTTTCCAACCTCTTTGATACTTATTGAGTCTGATAAGTTGGATGTTATCTTGGGTATGAATTGGCTGACTCAGTACCAAGTGTGCATAAATTGTGCGACTCGAGAAGTCAACTTGGCCGTCCAAGAGGGACAAACTACAAGATTTATTGCTCGTAGGAGCATACCCTCCAAGGAAATGGTCTTTACAGCAATAGGTGAAATGGAATTAATTCCGGTGGTCAGCGAGTTTCCTAATGTATTCCCAGAAGAACTACCAGGCATGCTACCTGATTGAGAGCTTGAGTTTGCGATAGATCTTGTGCCCAGAACCACACCAATACACAAGAAATATTATCGAGTGCCGTCATCAGAATTAGTGGAGCTAAAGAAACAGCTTGATGAAATGCTCCAAAAAGGGTATATCTGCCCCAGTTCCTCACCATGGGGATCACCTGCTATTTTCGTGGACAAGAAAGATGGCAGCCTCCGCATGTGTGTGGATTACCGACAGTTGAATGATGTCACTATCAAAAACAAATACCCTCTGCCAAGAATTGATGATTTGTTTGATCAACTCAGTGGAGCCAAGGTGTTCTCCAAGATTGATTTACGGACTGGATATTATTAGCTCAAAATTAAAAAGGAGGATATTCCCAAGACTACATTTACCACTCGCTACAGTCTCTATGAATATACAGTCATGTCTTTTGGCCTCACCAACGCCCCTGCCTTCTTCATGCACATGATGAATAAAGTATTCATGGACTTTCTCGATAAGTTCGTGGTCGTCTTCATCGATGATATACTCATTTACTCAAGAAGTGAAGAAGAGCATAAGGAACACCTCCGAGCAGTATTACAACAACTCTGTGAGCATCAGTTATATGCCAAATTTAGTAAATGCAAGTTTTGGCTCAAGCAAGTTGGGTTCCTTGGACATGTGCTATCCGCTGAGGGTATAGCAATGGACCCAAGTAAGGCAAAAGATGTGCTCGACTGGTTGCCACCCGCCACCGTGTCTCAGATCCGAAGTTTTCTTGGATTAGCCGGATACTACCACCGTTTCATTGAAGGGTTTTCCAAGATTGCTAAACCTATGACAGAGCTGCTCAAAAAGGATAAGAAGTTTTAATGGACTACGGACTGTGAGAAAAGTTTCACTGAGTTAAAGAAACGCCTGACAACTGCACCAGTATTAACACTTCCGGATATCTACCGCAGCTTTGATGTGTACTGTGACGCTTCCAGGCAAGGACTGGGATGCGTACTTATGCAAGATGGCAAGGTAGTAGCTTATGCCTCACGGCAGCTATGACCCCATGAAGGGAATTACCCCACTCATGATTTGGAAATGGCCACGGTAGTTCATGCTTTAAAAATTTGGAGACACTACCTCATCGGAAAAAGGTGCCAAAATTTTACCGATTGCAAAAGCCTCAAATATAGATTTAATCAGCCGGATTTAAATCTCCATCAACGAAGATGGCTTGAGTTGGTCAAGGATTATGACCTTGGAATAAATTACCATCCGGGTAAGGCCAACGTGGTTGCCGATGCGCTCAGTCGAAAGCCCGTTAGTTTAAATGTCATATTGGAATCATTGCCTCCCAAACTTAAAGAAGAGATTGCTCAGCTCAACCTGGTCATAGTTAAGGCTGGCCTTGCCAATATTCTGAAAGTTACCCCTACTCTTGAGGAAAAAATCCGCAGGGCCCAGCCAGGCGATGCCGATCTGCAGAAACGTGTCAAGCTTTCCGATTTCTCGAAGGATCAGTGCGGTACCCTCCGATTCAGGGGAAGGATTTGTGTGCCTAATCGAGCAGAATTGAAGCAGAAAATCCTATCAGCAGCCCACGAATCCTCGTATTCAATTCACCCTGGAGGTACAAAAATGTACGAAGACCTTCGACAAATATTCTGGTGGGATGGAATGAAGAAAGACATTGCTTACTTCGTAGCCTGTTGCAACATATGCAACAAAGTAAAGGCAGAACATCAGAAGCCAGCCGGACTTCTCCAACCGCTGCCAGTGTCACAATGGAAATGGGATGATGTCTGTATGGACTTCATCACAGGACTACCTAAGACCCGATGAAGCAATAATGCTATCTGGGTCATAGTGGATACATTAACCAAGGTAGCCCACTTCCTCCCGATCAGAACCTCATACCGAGCAGATGAGCTTGCACGACTGTATGTATCCAGAATAGTCAGTCTGCATGGAGTTCCCCGCACCATCACTTCTGATCGAGGTTCACTTTTCACCTCCGCTTTTTGGTCCCGTCTCCATCAAGCCCTCGGAATGGAATTGAAATACAGTACCGATTATCATCCTCAGACGAATGGACAGACAGAACAGGTAAATCAAATACTCGAAGATATGCTCCGAGCCTATGCTTTGGCCCAAGTCCCAAAATGGGAAGATTGCTTGCCATACGCCAAGTTCTCGTATAACAATAGCTTCTAGACCAGTTTGAAGATGTCACCATATGAAGCTTTGTATGGCCGTAAGTGCCGCACTCCATTAAATTGGTCTCAAACCGGAGATAGCCGTATTTTCGGAACGGATCTCATGCTGGAAGTCGAAGAGCAAGTCAAGGAGATCTGAGACAGATTGCAATTGGCCAAATCGCGACAAAAAATTTATTAACATGTCTATATTCGAGTCACGCTTATCAAAGGTATCAAGAGGTTTCAAACCTGTGGAAAATTGGCACCCAGATTTATTGTCCATTTCCCGTTATGACACGAGTGGGTGCTGTAGCATATCAGTTGGAGTTGCCCCCTGAGTTGTCAGACGTGCACAACGTGTTCCACGTTTCACAATTGTGACGGTGCATATTACCGCCCGAGAAAAAGACTGATTTGACAGAGATAGAGCTGGCAAAGGACTTAACCTATGAAGAGAGGCCGGTGAAAATTTTGGATCAAATGGAAAGAGTCACTCGCAGTAAAGCACGAAAGTTTTACAAAGTCCAATGGAAGGATCATACCGAGTCAGAATCAACCTGGGAATTAGAAGAATTTCTAAGGGCATGTTATCCAGAATGGTTTTCCCAAGCAACCGAATCTCGAGGAAGCATCGCCTTGGAAGCCGTGGCTACCTCGGTAAAAGGCACATATGGGATAAGGAGGACGCGAAACGTGAAGCCGCGGGTCTCCCAGACCCCTTTGTGAAGTTCACCAACCCCTTGGAGCGTGACTTCATCAGGGCCCGCCACAAGTGGGACAAGGAGAAAAAGGTTTTTTACATGGACCAGATCACGAGGAAATTGATTAGACTACTGGAGAAGCATCACCACCTTGCAGCCGAAAGCCCTACTTCTCCGACGAGGCCCAAGTGGGACACCCCTCTCAACCGAGCCTTGAACGAACTTAAGGGACTCCCTTTGGGCCAGTGGCCGCAATATGGTCATGTGCACGGCACTGGAGACGGCACCACGTGGAAGGTGTTTTACAGTGAGGGCCCAGAGGCCAAGAAGCAGAACAAGAAGTTTAGTTAGGCAGACATCGACACGAAGGTGAAGCTTGCGGTCGAGAAAAAAGCAGCAGAGGACGCGGAAAAAACAGCCGAGGAGAAAAATGAGTTGCTACGGCAGGCAGTCAATGCAGCTGTAACTGCATGCAGAAATGATTTTGCTACTAACTTGGTTCCAGCTATCATCAACTGGACGAAGGAAAATCCAGACAAGATCGTACATGATTTCCCGATGCCCAGTTTCGTTGGGAGCAGCTCCATGAACAACAACAACACCGCACCATCACTTGCTCACGCAACCGGGCCTCCTCTCGCAGTCGCTCCCACTCATAGCAGCCCGTCCTTAGTCTCTGGCATGCTAGGTGGGCCTTCGTCTTTGGCTGAGCTCGATGCCGTCACGGTAATTACATGTCGCACCAACATATATATATATATATATATATATATATATATAGAACATTCCATTTTTGTTGCCTTTTGGATGTTTTACGCCACAGACATATGTGTTTGCCGGGCAAAGAAACCCCGTGCACCATACTCTACTTGATAAAAGGCCAGAAGGTCGACGTGGGAAAGGGGATGATATTGAACCCCTTGAAACCCACATTCCACAACCAGCCGATCCCCGCTGGGCACTTCAGGGTTAGCTTGTCCAGTGTGAAATCGGGGCATGAGGCATTGCCTCCTCCAGTACAGCATGTGGGAGAGGACGATGAGACCCCGCCGTGGATTGGGAGCTGCAAGGATTGGGTGCTGCTATGGCCGAAGAATCTTATTCGTCTGGAGTCGGCCGAGAGCACACCAATAACCACACATCAACAAGCATGTGCGGAGACCACCACCCCGCCTACGCAATTACCAGCTCCTATAGTGCCGAGTGAGAGCGGCGGACGACGTGATGAAGGGGTTGCAATAGTACTGGCTGATGTAATCGGTCCTGTAGAACAGAGAATGGATGATGAGACGAAGGTCGACCCTATGGGTTTCCTCAATACAAACGCGTATGAATGTGACATAGATATGATGAGTCAACCATATGACGAATCGGGCTATCAGCATGAGGATATGGATGATATGCCCGGGCAGGAAGGTCGTTGGAAGGATTGCAAAAAGTCTCTCATCATGAATTCCTCACAGGACACGCCTGAAGATGTCGCCTCAACACAGGCTCAACTAGCCGGGGGTAGTACAGTGCTTAGCCCGGGAACCCTGGGGCAGGGGTTAAGGAAGGGTCTGGAAGGTGTGCACAAGAAAAAGGAGAGGAAGAGATCAGGGAAGATAACTGCCTCCAAACAAGCCAGAGCACAAAGCAGCCAGACGATGCATTCTGAAGAGCGTGTACCCGTGAAAGGTGCGGCCATGTTCCATCTCACGGGCGAGCTGATGCTACCGCCGAAACCGCTGGAGGCACTATCAGGGGATCTCAGGAGACTGCATGACCATGTGCTGTCGACTGAGAAAAGCCTACTAGCCTCAAAGGATCGAGGATATCCCACATACGCGGCTCGTGTGCCTGAGGGGAAGTGCTACGTCGAGACACGGCCTGCGGAGGTGTTCTTCCTGCGGTTTGACCATATCTTTGAGATGTTTCTGACAAGGCGGCTCGATTTTATAATCGTCCGCCTTTTTGCACTACATATGAGCTCCGTCATGAAGAGTGAAGAAGTCTCGCAAATCTGTGTGGCGGATCCGTACTACATGCACGAGTCTTTCTTGAGTCTCGGCGACTTTGAGCATGAAACTGCTAGGGAGTACCTCCAAAACTTCATGGTACAGAATAAGGACCGGGAAATTGTCCTCGTGCCTTATCATCCAAAGTAAGTCAGCTCCGGACAACCCTTTCGTACATTTCAATCATTCCTTCTCTCTCATATGGGGAATAGTTTGAGGTGTCTTTTCCCTGCAACAACGGGCATGTCGTCCTTATCATTCTTTACTCGCAAGTCTCCCATGCCGTGTATTTTGACCCTTCCAGAGACTACGAGAAAAAAGACTACACCCACATAATGAATATTCTAGATGATGCTCTCCAAGGCTTCAGCATTAGAGGTGGCCACATGCAGATCAGGAAACAAAGGAACAAGAAGATGGGTTTCGCGCATAAAACTAACTTCTCCTGCATCCATGTCCCAAAACCAAGCAAGAAGGATGGATTCTACATCATCCATCTCATGATTCAGTTCAACACGGATCACCAAAAGCTTCGCATGAAAGGCAGAAATGATGATCATATCCACAAGTGGCTAGAATCTCATGGAGAAGCGGATTATAAACTTAGAGATGACTTCTTTCGCATCCAAAGGGACATTGCAATGATCATCATGAAAGAAGTCGTCGATGGGAAGGGGATTTTCCACCACGGCCCTATATCGCGAGCTGACGTCCAAACTCGCATAGGCATGCAACGTCTAGACCTCACGCTGTTCAAGAAGCTAGGGTCCATCCATGATGATATGGAAGGATGGAACTTCTAGTTATTTATGATGCCGATGATGATGATATGTGTCGGTTGAACTTGTATACTTTTTGTAGCGATGAAACTTTGTGATGTCCATGGTCCTTGCCGAACTTGCGTAATGCTACTTTGTTAGTTTGCGTATGATGACCTGCGTACCTCTAGTTAATTAGTTTGCGTACTGTATGTTGCATCTAGTTGCTAACCCTTTCTTTTTCGGTGTTGCTCTAGTATATTTTGTTGCATATATATGATTGTACATCCTCTTCATGAACATGCATCTTTAATAGGTACCTAGTTTCTTGATGGCGAGATGGAAGTGCTATGTCGTGTACAAAGGGAAGGTTCCGAGGGTGTACAACGAGTGGCATGAGTGTCAGGCGCAAGTGAATGGGTTCTCGGGTGCCAGCCATAAAGGCTTCAAAAGCAGACAAGAAGGAGAAGCTAGTTACTTGAGGTTCACGCTAGCGCGAGAGAGGACTCGTAACGGCCACCTCATGTACTGCATAGTTCCGCTCTCACTCACAGTGATATCTCTTCTCACGTATACCTTTGTTTAGATGGATGACGTTGTAGTTGCAAGTATTCGAGACTTGCATGTATCGCTATTTTCAAGATGATGACAAGATACCACTTTGTGTTGGATGATGATTATGATGAGACTATTTGTATGTATATGCTATGATTACATTTGTGGTCTCACATGCATTTGTATGTGTATCATGATGACATTTGTATGTGCTAAAGATTCTTCTATAAAGCCTGTTCAAATACAAAACAAATATGCCGAAAAAACAAAAAACTACTAAAATTAGCAGTAGCGAGTGGAGAAAAGTTAGCAGCAGCACGGTAGTAGCAGTAGCGCGCACAGGAGAAGCGCGCTATAGCTATTAGCAGTAGCGAGCTCCCTGTAAGAATGCTGCTGCTACACTTGTATATCAGTAGCATGGGAGGGCACACACTGCTGCTACGAGTTAGCTGTAGTGCCTTATTAGTAGCGCTGTTCCCCACGCTACTGATACACCTAGAACCGCGTTGCTGCTAGGCTTTTCCCTAGTAGTGATAGCACCCTCACCCGGCAGTTGTAGCAAGCTAATTGCTCCCCGCATTCACCCCTCCGTAGTAGCCCCCACTTGCCTCCATTCCAGCATGCGGCAACCGCCGACCCCGTAGCACGCAGGCCAGAAAATTGCGTGGCTGCGCGACAACTAGGGAGCATGGATCACGATCTAGAAGAAAAGGATGGAGGGTTCTGAGGAGATGGACGCGACATCAATTGCCCCCGCTGATTATCGAAAAAGGCTTTCGCCTCGCTTTATATATAAAGAAAACTGCCCGAGCCAAACATCCAACAAAGGTTCACACACACACACACGAAGAGTCCACAAAAACATAGAGTACTATCTAGGGTTAATGCTGAGGGAACATCTCAACAAGCCCTGCAAACAGTAAAAAGCACAAGGCACAACGTGCAAGGTCCCAAGGAGTGGATCACATCCAACGCCTCAAGGAGGCTGCATGCCTAGTCAGGCTCTGGGGGTGGGGGCAGAAGAGGAGGCGCCACCCGGAAGGCCATCGTGTGAAGGTCGGCAAGGAGGGTGTCGATGGCGTCCCGAACCTAGGCGCGGCAAAGCGGCCGCCAAAGTTGCAAGTAACCACACATTTTGAAGATTGCGCCAGTCGCACGTCGTATAGGCGTTCTTTGGATGACAAGCTTGTTGCGGATGGTCGAAAGCGTCCAGGCAAGGACCCCCACGCACAGCCACTTGATGTGGCGGTGGCGGCGGGCGGAGGCGTGGATTTCCACCAGCAGGTCCTGGAAGTTGGTCTTGTACCACCGACCACCGATCATATCGTGGAAGCAGGCCCACAGGAATTGGGTTGTAACGCAGGAGAAGAAGATGTGGTTGGCGTCCTCCACCGTGCCACACAAGGGACACATCCCTTCTCCCGGGTCATTGCGCTTTAGGACCTCAACCCCAGAGGGGAGGCGGCCCCGAATCCACTACCACAAGAAGATTCTAATCTTCAGCGGCATGCGGATGTCCCAAATCAGGCTAAACGGCTCAGGGGCCGGAGAGGGAGCAATGGCCAGGTAAAGGGACTTCATTGAGAACCATCCCGAGGGTTTTAGACGCCACACACGGAGTCGGGCACGCCATCCAAGTCCAATGGTTGGAGGGCGATGGCCTGGAGGAGAGCATCCCAAGCGGCCCCCGCTGATTTGACAGGAGCAAGATTAAATGGGAAGAGATGGGGATGAGGTAGCTATGTAGACGAACGAGTGGTTGAAAAGCAGTGAGGTGTTGGGCGCGTGACGCGTGGGTGCGCGACTGGCACAAATTTTAGCCGGTCGGCCAGGTTGAAATGTTTACCATAAAATAAGCTCTTCTTCGTTCTCAAGTCTACCACCACCTTCTCCCCTCAATAGATGGAGTAAGCCAAGCATTGTTATTTAAGCAAAGCTCTGGGCGTAAAGTTTCTTCCATAGCAAGCTTTAGCTTTGGGCACTATAAAAGAAAGGCACATCCATGACATTATGGGTCGAATGGAAACTTTTTCTGTCTTGGTTATGACACTTATATATTGTGACAAAAACACGTATCTTCATAGATGTGGTGGGCCCTACTTCTATGACAAAAAATCATCAGAAATTGGGCTTTTTGTCCTGGGCGTGCCGGAGATCCACCTGCATGACATTCTTTGGTCCATCCATGACGTAAAAAATCATGATAGAAGCGAGGGCGAGGAAAATCTCGGGGAGTTCCTAGTTATGGTGGGTGGTCGAGGCTAAGCGATAGAGTGTGGTATGCGTGTTGCTCTCGTATGCGTGTGTGTGCACGGCGTTAGCTAACTGAACTCGAGCGAGGCATTCTCTTACTGAACCCAGGCGATTGCACTAACTACGTTACTGAACATGAGCGATCGATCCCTTGGGTGTTAACTGAACCCGAACGATTCCTTCGCTGCTAACTGAACCCGAGCGATTCCTTCGCTGCTGTTGCTAACTGAACCCGAGTGATCGATCGCTATTGCTTCTTACTGAAGCTGATCGAGCGCCCATGCGAGATGTAGTGAGTCGGTGTTGGGTTGCCTCTCAATGAACAGTGCCCGTTGCTGCCACGCGGGTGATACGTAGAACGAGTCAAGGCGCGTAGTGAGTTGAGCTGGTTGGTTGGCTGTGGATGAACAGTTCCCAGTGGGGGTTGGATGAACAGGACCCCGTGGTTGCCGCTGGATGAACAGGACCCCGAGGAGGACACCACACCCTAGCTGGTTGGGGGTGGATGAACATGACCCCGTGGAGGCTGGATGAACAGTAGCCGGTGGAGGCTGGAGGAAGTCGACGGTGGATGAACAATAGCTAGTGGAGGTCGGAGGAAGTCGCCGATGGATAAATAGTTGCCCATGGAGGCTGGAGTGAGGTAGTAGATAGTGGATGAATAGTAACCCGCAGAGTCCCGTTTGGCGGTATGCCACACCCCTCCTATGACACCCCCGATTCAATCATACACTAATCATACACACAAATGTGTACGATCAAGATCAAGGACTCACGGGAAGATATCACAACACAACTCTAGACACAAATTAAAGTCATACAAGCTTCATATTACAAGCCAGGGGCCTCGAGGGCTCGAATACATAAGCTCTAATACAAACGAGTCAGCGGAAGCAACAATATCTGAATACAGACATAAGTTAAACAAGTTTGCCTTAAGAAGGCTAGCACAAAAGCAACAACGACAAAAAAGGCAAGGCCTCCTGCCTAGGAGCCTCCTAACTACTCCTAGTCATCGTCGGTCTCCACGTAGTAGTAGGAACCCTCGGGGTAGTAGTAGTAGTCGTCGGTGGTGGCATATGGCTCCTGGGATCCATCATCTGGTCGCAGCAACCGGGTAGAATGGAAAAGGGAAAAGAAGGTAGCAAAGCAACCGTGAGTACTCATCCAAAGTACTCGCAAAACTTACATCAGATCTAAACTAGGTATGCATCTATATCAAAGGAATGGGCTGTATCTGTGGACTGAACTACAGAATACTAGAAGAGAAGGAAAAAATACTAGCCTATCAAAGACTAGCATCTTCAAGCATCTTGCAGCATATAGAAGAGTACAGAATAGGATACTATATTTAACAAGTATGTTGTAACATTAGCATCTAGAGATCCTTTCTCGACTCCCTACAAGAAAGCAATCCCAGAGCCACATATCCATAACATGCCTCATCATTCAGTATCCAGTTCTAGTTGTATCGATCGGGATACAACTCCGAGCGTCCGCTACCGTGGACAAGGCTATTCGAATAGATTAATCTTCCCTACAGGGGTGCACCAACTTACCCAACATGCTCGATCAAATTCGTCCGGACACACCATCAGGTCATGACCGGTCTCGGCAGATCAACATGCCGTAGTCCTACCTAGGCTCACCAGAGAGGCCAGCACGCCGGTCTACATCCTAAGCATGCAGGGGTCTTGGGCCCATCGCCCTTTGCACTCTTGCACGTTGCGAACGTGACCAGTGGGCAGACCTAGCTACCTCCTTAAAAAAGGCGGGTACTTACGTAGTCCAACCTGGCGCGCACTGCTCCATCGCTAACGTTCGTTGAGCTTTCGGCTAATACATATGATGTAGAGTGCCCATACTTATTCCCGCGTGATGGTCAGTGTGAAAAGGCCAGAGGCCTGCTTGGATCAAATATCCAAACTGTTAGTGTCTTGGAAGTGCACGACAACGAGTAGAGACACGATCATGTGACCCCGTCGCCCCGTCTCGTGGACTTACGGCGAGGGCTAAGAATGCCCGGTCGTGCCACATAGTTATCTCTCGGGTACCCTCCAGGTCAACCCAACTTCACATCACTCGCGGGTACCACTCGAGGCCGACCCGATGTCATCTTAGTTCTGTGGTAAGTCAAAGTAACCGTGTGTCCAAAAAAGCAAGGGGGAAACCCGAGGTATCACCCTCAATGGATTCCCACTCGATGTAACCATCAAGGTGGACTTGGAGGAATCACCATCGTTGGTCCACTCTTGAGGGGTTGCACAACATAGTCGTTATCAGGAGTGGTGAAGGAGGAATCACCCTCGATGACCATGACTGAATAGTTACACTACAGGGTTAACATCAGAAGTGCTGACGAGGTATCACCCTCGGCACTCAGTAGTAACTCTGCAGAGTCGTACAACTAAGGGGGGTGATGTGCGGTGTCGGGGTCAGGATGTCGATCACGTTGATCGAGTCATCGGTCATCAAGTGGGGGCGACTGGGACAAGGAGAGGGGTCACTAATGGATCTCTAGCCAACCAATACTAAGCAGTTTAGAATAAGCAGGTAAGCTATGAAAGCAGGTAACAAAAACAGGCTATGCATCAGAATAGGATCATACAAAAACAATAGCAGTTCTAATGCAAACATGAGAGGGAAAGAAATGGGCAATATCGAAATGATGAAAGGGGGGTTTGCTTGCCTGGAAGCTCTGCTACAAAGGAATGGTCGTCGTCGACGTAGTCGATCATAGTGGCATCGGCAGCGATCTCGGGGTCTACCAAAGAGAAGAAGGGGGAAGAAAAAATAAATATAAAGCAAACAAAGCATAACATGGCAAAATGCGGTGCTAGGGGTGATCTAACGCAGTGCTAGGTGATACAAATGAAGAGGGAAAACATCTGGGACTGTTTCCCAGTGTTTGGCATTTTTCGGACAAATGAAAGAGAGGGGACGGTTCCATGTTTTCTATGCTAGGGGCACGTGACAAATGACCGGAGTGCATATTCGGATTTGTCATATTTTTTGATCAAATTTCATGTATAAATTATTTTCATCTGACTTACCGTTGAATTTCTATGGATTTACAAACTTTTAAACAATTTCTGGAATTTCTGGAATTTATCTTAATTTGAAAATAAAAGAAAAAGAGCTATGGGTACACAGGGAATGTACCCAGAATGTTGCTTATCAGGCTAGCAGGTGGGGTCATTGAATGAATTGACCCGGTCAAAAGTTGATTGGTCAAAGGGTGAATAGCATTGTGGTCCCACTCATCATTGTCACTGGCTTTAATAGATTAATCATGTTTGTTTAATTAACAGTGGGGCCCACTACAAAAAAGACACATCCATGACATTTTGTGCTGAACGAATTTTTTTTATCATACTTATGACACTTCTATGATGATAATTATGACAAAACCCGATATCATCATAGATGTGGTGGGCTCCTACTTCTTTGACAAAAAATTATGACAGAAAATGGGCTTTTCGTCCTGGGCGGGCCGGAGATGCAACTGCATGACATTCTTTGCGGGTCGTCCATGATGAAAAAAATCGTGGTAGAAGTGAGGGCGAGGAAAAATTCGGGGAGTTCCTGGTTACGGCGGTTTGTCGGGGCTGAGTGATGCATGGAGGTTTGTGTGTTTCTCTCATACACGTATGTGCGTGGGTGCGAGGCGTTGGGCTCTAACTGAACCCGAGCGAGGAATTCGCCTACTGAACCCGAGCGATTGCACAGGCTACGCGTACTGAACCCGAGCTATCGATCGATCCCTGGCTGTTAACTGAACCCGATCAAGCGATTCCTTTGCTACTGCTGCTAACTGAAGCCGATTGACCTGCTGCCTTTTGATGAATAGTGAGCATTGTTGGGGGTTGGATGAACAGTTCCCGGTGGGGGTTGGATTAACAGGACCCCCCGGGGGTAGAGGCCGTTGCCGCTGGATGAACAGGATCCCGATCGAGCCAGTTGGGGGTGGATGAACATGACCCCGTGGAGGGCTGGTTGAACAGTAGCTGGTGGAGGGCTGGATGAACAGTAGCCCGTGGAGGGGTGGTTGAACAGTAGTCGGAGGATGCTGGATGAACAGGAGCTCATGGATGAACAGTAGCTGGTGGAGGCAGGAGGGAGGCGCCATGGATGAACAGTCGCAGGTGGAGGCCGGAGGAGGTCGACGGTGGATGAACAGTAGCCCGTGGAGGCTGCAGCGAGGTAGTACATGGTGGATGAATAGTAGCCCGTGGAGTGCCATTTTGCGGTATGCCACACCCCTCCCGATGGACAGGACCCCCGTTTCGACCATAGGAGGTCGAAGAGAAGTTAGTTTCCTCTGTTTTGCGGTATGCCACACCCCTCCCGATCAACAGCACCCTGTTTCGACAGTAGGAGCTCGAACACAAGTTCGTTTCCTCCGTTTTGCGCTACGCCAGACCCTTCCCGATGAACAGGACCCCATTTCGACCATACACGGTCGAACACAAGGCCGTTTTCCTCCATTTTGTGGTCTGCCAGACCCCGTTCCGGCTGTTCCGTCCAAGCCAGTTGGCTCCCATTGAACACAACCCATTCCGACCTAGTCTATTGCCTCCCGATGAACAGGACGCGTACCGACCCAGTCACTTGGCTCCTGGCGAACACGATGTTGTTTCCTCCGTTCCGACCCAGCCGGTTGACTGCCGATGAACAGGACGCCATTGCTGCCCTCTGCTGCCTCTCCATGTACACGAGCCCTGGTCGTACGTATGTGCGAGTAGGCGTTCGAGACCCCGCCCATATGTACGTACGTACGTGTACACGATATAGACGGGTCTGCCTAAATAGCTACCACTCCTTACTGGGCCACGGTTCATCGTGGCAGAAAGACCGATGGACCAGTATGTACGTACATGTTTTCGACCAGAATGACAATGCTACGTAGCTTCGACGGGTGGGTCTCGGCTGTCAGGGAGTATAAGGAGGCACTTCCTTGCGTGCAAAGATGTAGCTGGTGGGTCCGAGCTGACAGGGGGAGGATTCTTTTTTGTGCGTGTAATAAGGAGGCACTTCCTTGCGTGCCAAGATATAGCTGGTGGGTCCCAGCTGTCATTGGGAGGTACTTGCTTGTGTGCGGCCATGGACCATGTGGGTCCTAACTGTCAGCCTCTCCATGTACATCCCTCTTCCGATGTTGTGGTTTGTTGACAATGTTGACCACGCCGTGCCGAGAACACTAACGCGATGGACGATGGCGAGACCCAGGAAGGGAATGACCCGAAGGCGGCGAAGCCACAACAGTGGAGGGATGTGGGTGAGTAGAGGGATGACCTGGCCAGCGGTGGGAGTAGTAGCAGTGGTGAGGCATGCACGATAGCACAGCCGACCATGGGAGGCCGGAGCAGGCGGTCCCGCTGGCGCTGGATTTGGCGTCTGGAGCAAGAAGATCAGAGGTTGAAGAAGCATGACGGCCGTTGGATTGACATCCAACGGTTACGTCTGTTGACGTATATAATAAGTAAAAAAGTCAGGCATATGTGTCAACTTAATAGGCCCACAAGTCAGACAATTCCCTTTTTTTTAAATAATTTATAGCTCATTGTAACTTCTTATGCAATTTATTGCAGTCCTTTTTTTGTTGGCCAGAGCTAGGGTTACAAATTTAAACGAAATTTTGCATATTTTGGTGGGGTCCAAACTATTTTTAATACCGAAATGTCAAGGCAAATTTAAAGTACTTTGAAGATATATTTAAATTAGGTTAAAGCCCAGTGTGATTGGAATCTGAAAATGTGAAAAAAATTCTGAAATTATAAAGTAATTGCCAATTTGTCGTCTGCTTTTTATATTTATAGCCCATTTCATATAACTTTCAAGATTTGTAGCTGCCTTGAAAGAGTTGCAGCCCATCTGGGCATAGAAAAATAAGTAGGCCTGGATTGGGTATTCTTCAAAAAAAGTAAACTGGGCTCATTTTCAGAAATGAAAAATAGCTGGGCTGGTCATGTGGTGAACGTAAAATATAAGCCTGGGCTAGACGGGCCACAGCCTAGTTAAAACCTTGCTCCGTCTCAACAATAACAAAAAAAACAATACTGCTCGAGCAACTACGTCCCAGATGTCAGCTGATCTTCTTTTGTTCTCTTGTCTATTGACTATATACGTTGACAATATTGTGGGTCCGAGATGTTAGGAAACCACTAGGAGGAAGCATTTTCTTTTTCTGTACGCTGACAATGGAGAATATAAAAAATGAGTAACTTGCTTGCGTACGACCATGGACATGATGGGTCCCTACTGTCATCCTCTCCACGTACAGTCCTCTCCCGATTCCTGTTGTTTGTTGACCATGTTGACAACACGAGAGGGCAGCGCCACGGCAAGCACACCAAAGCGCGCGGAGGACAACGGCGAGGCCTTGGATGCTGACATTAACGATTTAGGAGGTGGTTTGGCGGCGATGCGTGCGCTGAGGCGCAGCTAGCCGTGGGAGGTGGAAGCAGGCAGCCCCGCCGGCGCTTGTTTGGTTTTGGCGGCTGGAAGAAGACGAGACTGAAGAAACACGACAGACTGTAAAAGCAGCAGGAGTACTTAACAACCTTAACTGAAACCAGCAGGGGCACTTAACAACTATAGCTGAAAGTAGTATGAGTACTTATACAGGTTCAACCGTACAAAAGCACACGCCGAACAGTGCTACTTTTCCTACAGTTAACCAAGGGTGAGGCCACCAAAGCCCCAGGAGAAGGCCCTGGCGCCACCCCGCGCATCCACAACCTTCTAAAAGCGGCTTCATCTTGCGATATGGTCAATAAATAGGATATTTGCTTTAGAGACATGGAAAAGCATGAGCATAACCTACTGTCCTATTCTCCAAGATGGACGAGCCTTCATTATTTGAGACCACCCATGAATAAGTATATTTTCACCTCCAAGGGGAATGGAGTAGGTCGACATAAACATCATGTTGTGACCAAGCGCAAGTCTGACCCGACCATGGCCAGGCATCTGTATAGGAACAATAGAACTGGGCAGTTTCTGTTTCAAGAAGATCACAGGTGTAAAACTGTGTATAAGCAAGAGTTTATGAACAAAACATATAATAGAAAACAGCTCGTACCATAAGTTTCTCGACACAATTGGACCTGTTCAACGTGCGCAGCAGTGGCACACATATCCCACGTGGCCTTCCACCATTGAAACGCCCCACAAGGACCTCAAGGCAATCAATAAAGTGTAGGAACTTGTGGATGTCGTCCCATTCAACTTTAGTGCCATCATTAACAATCGAGTTCTTATATAATAACAAACGAGTAGCATGCTTAAATTTGAAATAACCTACACGTGCCACCAATTATAAGAAATATTAGTTAGAAGTAGCATCTTCAAGAGAGAAGGGAATAAAAAATCGTTGCTACTTCTAAAGTTAAATTGTGATTAGTTAGACAGAATAGGTGGATTAAGAAGTAATCAAGGCAACAAGCAAGAACCAGATACAAAACTAACATGGATGAACTACTAGAACGACGTCGGGGTGGAAGATCACAGTGAATATGAGATCAGGTTCTGCTATTTCCATCAACATTCATGCACTAACTTCAGTCCGTAACACTTGAGAAAGTTTAGCCAAGTTCGGCCATAAAAAAGCAGCGATCTTCTTGGTTCACGAACCCAACTCGGAACTTATATCCATGGCTTGTCTTCAATGTGACCATTAAACTGGTGTATTCAGTTATGGCAAGGCCAACCATCTTGATTACATGTGTTCTGGCAAAGCAAGGAATGCACTTCAGGAAAAATAATATGAGAACACAATGTATTCGCTATCCAAATCTAGAAATAATTTCCTCCTTCACGTCAGTGTTGACCATGGTACTAGTACCTTTTATCCAAATATAGCAATCCAAATTTCCAAATTAGTCGACAACATGTTCAAAACCACCCCACCCCCCCCCCCCCCGGATAGAAAAGAGGATTCTAGGAACATACTGTGCGCATTTTAAAATCCTGTGGTAGGATGAGAAGGAACTAGTGTAACATCCCAAATTTTCAATTTGTAATATTATACATTAGATCATCATTGCGTATCATATTTTAATGCATTTTTGGTTGATCCTAGAAATTCTACGCAACTCAAGGACCCACAGAGAGTTGGGGATTTCGTTGTTTTCATATTTGAGTTTTCTTAAATTTTGAAAAGAGGATCATTTGGTTTTAATTATTTTTCTCTTCAAATATTTCTTATATGAAAATAAAAGAGGGGGGATAAAAAGACATCTCAAAAATAAAGAAATATTGGAGGAAAAATATTAAAATCAAACAAGAATTTTATTCGGAGTTTTATTGCTATTTTATTTGAATTAGGAAAAAATGTGTTTTCAAAAATTGCATTAGAGGCCCAAATAAATGTTTACTTTGCCCGCGATATTATTAGAGGACCGTGAAAATTTATTTCAGGATTTTTGGAGTCCGTTTAGTATTTCTTTTATTACTTTTTCTGCGTCAGGATTAATTAAAAAAAAGTGAACCGACCTAACCGGGCCGTGTCCGGCTAGGACTCCCGACCCGGCCGGCCTTATAAGCCGCCAGCCCACCCCTCCCTGAAACTCTAGCCCCGCCCCACCTCGACTCCGCCGCCAGCCACGCCGCCGCTGCCGCCACACGCCGGCATCACTGCCACTCGCTGGCACCGCCGCGCACAGCCCTGCCGCCGCCGCCCGTCCCACGCCGAAGCCGCCGCCCCCGGCCGTCGCCGACCCCGCCGTCGGAGCCTGTTCGTCGCATTTTATTTTCCAGGGTTTTGCGCGATTATTTTCGATTGTGATTTCTGCCCTGATCTTCGTTTTAGTTTATCTTTTCACTCGTTTATCCGATTCAGGCGATTCAAGCGCCTAGATCTTCGTCTCGAAGCCCTCTTTCTGTTTAATCAACTTGAACGAGATTTTGGTACTGTAAAATTTGACTCTAGTCCAAATTAGTAAACGGATCTTGTTTCTTTCGTAATTTGAGTTTTGTTGCTCGGTTTGATTTGATTCTTTTTGCAAACCGGAGTTCTTCAGTTGAACTTTCTGGTTAGATATCTTATTTCAGTTTTACCCATGCTTCTAGTTGAGTCCTTATGTATGTTATTGTTTGTTTGCGATAGAGTACCTGGGGTGCGAAGCGTGCTACTACGAGTCTCTAGGTTTTGCGGATCATCAACAAGGCAAGTAACACTTTGATCATACCTCTTTACTACCTAGTTTTTATGCATTAGATCAACCCTCAAACATTGCATGGTTAGGATTAACATGTGGGTTTGGGAAGTAGATGATGAGGTAGAACCTATTGTCCTGTTTATTATCAAACCTTTGGGAGTTACTTCTACGTTATGCTTATGTTGCTATGCTATGCTCGTAGACATGATTTGGGTGAGTGTATCCATGACAGATGTGAGTGTTGTTAATTAATGGTTAACTTAAGGTGACTACTTTAAATACACATCTGGGTGGATTGGTTGAAGGCACCCTGGAGTACCCAGTGGTTGTCAGGGCACCTGGAGAATCCAGTGTCGTCCTAGGATATCCCGGAGTACCCGTGTGATCATCCTACGGTTCGCCACCCAAGCTCAAAGGGATCATAAGATTATTCATGCTAGAAACTTCCGTGTGCAGCCACAAGCCAATATGGGCTCTTGCAGAGTTGAGTAAGTTGTGTGAAGCTCTTGAAGAGGTAGACTAGCAGATGTAGTGGGTTGTAGGTGGTACTGTCTACCCAGAGTAGAGAGTTAATGTTTCAGAAAGACTATGTCTCGAATCTCCGCCCATGGATGTGTTCGAGTCTTGTGGGGAAAAGTGCGCAAACCTCTGCAGAGTGTATAAACTAATCATGGTTAGCCGTGTCCCCGGTTATGGACACCTTGAGTATCTAGTTCTTGGATTATCATGTTGATCTCATCACTCTAAATTAATTTGATTGGGTTTAATGATGATGCTTAATTGGGATTGAGTTGGAGGAACCTTCTCAATGTTTAGCAACCACCATGATAGTTAAATAAAATTTATTCCATTGTTGTAGGGAGAAATTGGCTTTATGCAAAACTGTAACCATAGAGCTTTCCACCAGCCATATATGCATGTAGTGATAGCATTAATTCTGTTCATTACTCTATGTGTTACATTGCTAGCATATTCCATGTGCTGACCCGTTTCAGGCTGCAACATTTCATGTTGCAGACTTTCCAAACGACGAGTAAGGTGCCATAGGTCATTGTCGTTCACTCGGCTATGCTGTTGGAGTTGATGGACTCACTTTATCTTCCAAGCCTTCCGTTGTTATCGTTTTTAGATGGCCTTAAGCCATATTATTGTAATAAGTTCTCTTTTGAGACATTCAATGTAATAAGTGCGTGATTGAAACTCTGTTATAAATCCTCAAGTACTATGCGTGTCAGCATTACCGATCCAGGGATGACACTGATGCACAAAGACTAGACTGTTTGAGATCTGGTCGCTACAACTAGTATGGCGTCTCGCCGAGGGTGTAGAAACCTGTAGGGTCCTCACACTTTGGGCACTGAAAATGAAACATACTAGATTTAGTAGGAAGAAAAATGCATCAACGACGGCGGCTGCCATCCTAGGATTACCCGCGACCAAGGGACTTGGATTTATCGGGGATGGATGAAAAATTTGTACCTGGTTCTCCATGAGAAAACCCTATGCAATCGCCGAGAGGGGGTTTTCTCTGAACAAGCAGATGAGGAAGAAGGGGATTCAGGCCCAGTGAGAGAGGGGTTTTCTCTGAACAAGAAGACAAGGGAGAAGGGGATTCAGGCCTGGTGAAATATTCCTGCTTCGTCCGTCCAGCTTACTGCTAAAGCTGGAAAGGTGTGTGTTTTTGTGATTTGATGGCTCATTGGGAATTACTGTGGCACTACGACCGGTTGAGTCTACCGTGTAGTTGTGCACTCTAATTTGGTGCATGGCACATGGACCCCGTTGCCGAATGCCCCACATATCAACGAAAGGAAGTAGAAAGGCAGGAGTAACTAGTTACACATAAATATATTTTGGACAGAGAGATACTCCTTGTGTAAAGAAATATAAAAATCTCTTATATCACAATTTTATACATAAGAAAAATCAAGGGGAATATATATAACATAATATGGGGGTTCAGCTGAGAATATAATACTCAGACAGGCTCACGGTTCTGGACTTTGGGCCACAGGCCGATGGGCCTGCATGTTTGGCGGCCCATGTGTTCTACCGCAACGCATTTCATATTGCAAGCGATCAGTACGATGCAGGTTTTAGATTTTGTCGCAAGGCGAATACAGAAAATTGAATAAACCACGACAGTTGTTAGAATGAAAACGAATGACAGTTCCTAACCAGCAATCAGAGTTGCAATTCTATCAATGATATCCTCTGTGATAAATAATACTGTAGTACTACTTATACACACATGACACTTGTTTCACCATGCCATATTATTACACCAAAATCTCTCGTAGGATAGATCAACTCGGCAGTTGTGTGCTGCTACTGAAGAATTTCAAAGTTGATTTGGATCAGCTCTCCTTGCCGAGAAAGTTCGGTTTTGACATCATCCTCTACCACAAGATTTGATTTAGATTTCAACCTTGACCATCCTTTAGCATCAATCATCATGGGACCATCCTTTGTGCTTACGGTATATTGAGTAGGTTCATTCACACCAAGGCTGTGCATGGTAAGAGAAACTTGGCCACGGTCGCCCGGATTGTTGAACGACTCCCTCGTTGCTCTGGGAATTCTTTGTTTGCAAACAAGAAGACATACGCAAACAGTTAGATCAACACAGTGAATCATGTGAAACAACATGGAAAGAAAAAAGAACAAGGCACTTGGGCGGCCAATGCTTACCAAGAAGGTGGAGAGGTCGGTTTAAGGACTTTGGTATATGCAGTCCGGACTGCAGCCCAAATCTGTTGCCGGTGCAACTGCTAGTTCCGTTGCCGCTGCATGGGCTGGAGCAGATGCAAGTGCAACTTCAAGTGTTGGTGCAGGGGCCGGAGTCATTGCTGGTGCCCGTGCCGGTGCGACTGGTAGTGCCACTGCTACTGCCGGAGGTGGTGCTCCTTGTGGAGCTGGTGCCGGTGTCGGAGCAGGTGCTGGTGTCGTTGTTGATGCCCGATCCTCCGGTAGATCAGCCTCATCCATTGACACGGTCGGTGCCCACTCCTCAAGTGAATCAGACTGAGCTGCTGCCGCCAACAGTGCTAGAGCAAGTGTCGTCGGAGAAGGTGCCGGTGCTCGATCCGTTGCTGAAGGTGGTACTGATGTGCGAGACAGCAGCGATCGTCCCTGGTCTGCTATGATCAGCTTTCTAACTTGACTAGGCTTTATGACCTTGATCTAGTCTTTTTCTTCATTTCTTTTAAACACGAGAAGGACTAATTGTGGCGTGTTTGTTAAACCAAACTGCAGTTCATCAGAGGGCTTCAGATTATACTCAGACAACAGACTGATCCAATTGTGTCAATTAATATAAGTGATGGACAGTACCTTTGTTACTAACACGGCATAAGAAGTGAAACCTGAAAAAATAACCATCATAGAGCAAACCAAACGGTTTATTCCGTGACGAATGTCACATGGAAAAACCTGCATCGTAAAATTGCAACAAAAGTAAGAAAAAATGACATTAAATCAATATGATTTAGACAGTAAATCAATAAGATTTACTTGATGTGCATGAGTGAATCCTTACGAGGAAATCACTATGTTCAAGTTGTAAACAAAAGATTAATCCTCCAATTATGCGTGGCATGCGGGGCCCCCGCTTACTCCCACAAGCAGGATAGTCCAAAGGTCCTGACAACACATATGCACCAAACATCCATGGGACTAGAAATCCTGGTTGGTGCGATAAACCTTGCAATGCATACAGATATTGGAGTGTAACCATAATTGATAAACCGTCCTCACAAAAAAGATGATCTGGATACTTCAAAACATACAGACTGAATTGAGTTGACAGACATTAACATAGATTGTTCTCAGCACTCACCAGACAACAAAAGCGGCAGTACTAAACATACATGGTTCACACACACAAATCAACTACTGAACAATAGTACTTACTACAGACACGCAAAGTTGCACTAATTAAACTCTGCAGACTATTTCTTGCCACCGACCTATGAGATGTGCCCCACATAACTGACTAGGCCATGGACTTCGTGAGAGATGTCTACCAGCACCATCACCATCTTGTCAACCTTGGAGAACCTAATAGAGTGGTCTTTCCACTCATAAACACGACGATGAAGACAATCCGCATCAGATTTGTCAGGAAGCTTTACAAGAACCACACCCTTCATAATCGAAGGCACAACCAGGAAATTGCTGTGGTCAAGTACACCCTCGAGAACACGCCTAACAACAATGCTACTGGAAAACTCTAGTTCAGGACATGTGGCGACAAGGACACAACAGCTGGATAGTTTAGCAGTACAACTCATCCTCAGGTCTTCTAGTTCACATGGTAAGACTTTAAGAACTTCATCTCCACTGCGGACCTGGTTCTAATTCAAACAGAAACCAAATATTTTATTACTACCTCTATTCAGAAATATAAGATGATTTTCGATATTTTACTCCATATAAGACTACATATACACACAGAAATGAGTGAAAAAAGACACTAGAACATGTCTTCAAAGGCATGAGAGCAGAGGGATTACTTGCAATATCCATAACACAAGTTACTGAGGCTAATATACTCTCTTCAAAGGTAGCATTGATGTTCATAAAGTAGTTGAAAGTAATCTATAAGAAATCAGTGTCAACCTCTCACATGTTTTGGTCAAAAGAGGAATTTGGAACCGTCATTTCGCACATAAAAATCACATACAAGATCACCCAGAAAGTTGTACTACTAGTACTAGTACTGCGTGTTAGATGAAAAACACTATCAAGATCGAGAAAAAGATCGTCAAGAAAAGATATTACATGGACTTGTTTAATGAGGGATCCCGGAGAGATCAAGCGGGGCTTGGACAGGGCGATGGCCTTGAGCTTGTCAGCGGTAGTCTCGACGGGGTGCTTGCGCTTCTTCGTATCCTAAGCCTCAACGTATTTGGCTAGAGCCACGGTTTTGGCCAGAGCCATAGACATCATTTCGGCCGGTGCTCCAGGGTCCATCAAGAAGCTGTCAAATAGGAATAAAAGAAAAGAAACCATAATCACAAACCCAGAAGAAGAACAAAGAGGGAGTTATAGGATCATTTTCGGGATTGCAAGAACGGGCCTTGGCCAGAATCAACACCATTGATGCGCTCACCATTCTTTCTTTGGGAGAGAAGAACAATGGCAGAAGCAAGTCAAGGTATTCTTGAAGAAATGAGGAAAGGGAGAAGCGAGTGCAAGTTGGGGTTTTCTTCAAGAGAGGAAGCCGAGGGAGAAGAGTGAAATGATGGTTGCTTCGTCCATCCAACTTACTGCTGGAAAGGTGGGGGTTTTGTGATTTGACGGCTCATTGGGCATTACTGTGGCGCTTCGATCGGGGTCGTCTACACGACAACCACTTGAACTTACACAGTGCTCCTACTACTAGGCATGTGCAGGGTGCATGAGTCCACACTAGTAGGTTAACACAAATACACTAGGAGCATGCATGAGGAGGGGTGCTGAGATGAGCATGCACGAAGAGGGAACAACTATATTGAGATGATAATGCAAGAAAACACACCCACACACTTTTTGCTACAGTGACTGATCTGTATTGTCTGAGTTTGATCCAACGGTCATGTTACACTGAGACATCGACATGCCCATGTAGAGGACGCCTAAACACCACCGAAGTCCCTCTGCTTCTCGAGGCGCACGATGTTGGTGATGCAGGGTGCCATCGCCCGCAAAGCCCGCTCCCGGTCGACTGGAGCCATCTCGTCAAAGATGGCGTCCAATGGCACGAATGGATTCCGGTGAAGGATCCCTGACAGGATTCGCCCGACAACAGCAACGGCAGCCTGCAACCCCTCCTTGTCCAGCTCCGCCCCCACCATCGCGCGGAGATGGCTTAGCTCCTCAGAGATATAGGTGAAGAAGGAGACCAGATCAGGAAGCCATAGCTTGTTGAAGTCGACGGGGTGGTCGAACGGGTTTAGCCCGACGGCGGACATGGTCGCGCTGGCACGACGGTAGGCATTGCGCAGACGCAACACGTAAGTGGCAACATGGTCCACCAAGTGGCCGAGGCAATCCTCGACCTCATCACGATCGGCCCGCATGCGCTCCAGCTAGCTCGCCTGACCGCCTATCATATCTCCCGCTTTCTGCAGCAATGCCGCTGATGCCCGAGCATCTTTGTGGTGGATGCCTATCGCTTTTGAAGCTCCGTGAACTCCCACACATAAAGGAGGAGCATGCCACTCCTCTCCTCCTTGAGCTCATGGAGCTTCACGTCCTTGGCTCTGAGCTCCGCATCCTTGGCCTGGAGCTCATGTGTTAGGCGCCTCACCTCAGACTCAGTGATCTGGTGCACCGCCATGGAACTAGGTAGAAGCAATGGGGAGAGGAAGCAAATGGGGCGAAACGACTGAAAGGCAATGCAATCTATGGGAAGGCAAAGGGAGCCAGCCGAGGAGCAGGGTGAATCTTTTGGTTTTCACCATGGGAAAATAGCAGTCGATGACTTTTCACATCAGGGAGTAGTGGGTTTTACAGGCAGAGTCATCATGATAATAGCTGTCGCGCCTGCTCCCATCAATCAAAAATTAAAAATCCTAACGCTCATGCGATACCGAAAGACCAGAGCAACACCGCGGTGGATATTTAAATTTACCTCCCGGCAAGGAGATAAAAAAGGGTGAAAAAACAAATTTGGTGGCGGCCTAGCTAATCGGTCGCACTAGCCCAACTAGCTAGTCACCATGCTTCACTGATGTACTCGGCAGGAATGGTGGTCTTTCGTGATTTGATGACTCAGTTACTTGCTTTGGCGCTACGTCGAGGAGGACACATAAAATGCGCGGTAGGGCGTTCCATGTCTCGGCAAGGAAGAAAATATGCGTGCACCACCCGGGAGGTCCCCGAAACCACGCGGTAGGGTGTGCCATGTCTCGGCACGGAGGAAAAATGTGTGTGTAAAAATATACTGTATGGTTTGACCTCGGGACCCAGCCAGTCAGTCGAAAACACCCCCACTAGCCACACAGCTTCATCATGCTAACATGTCCCAGAGGATAGGTGTGGTTAGCTCTGTCTCGACCAGCCACAACATCTCTTATTCTAGGCCAAGCTTCTTTTAGTTATAATAACACCACTGCAAGCTTGCACCGCTCTTCGTGTGTGTGCCCATGCGTCTAAAGGAGACGATGGAGAGGAGAGAGAAATCACAGACATGGGACCCACCAGTAAGTGAGTCAAAGGTCAAGCACGTGTTGACGAGCCACTCCCTCTACTCTACTCAACGTAATACTGTATAAAATCAAGTTATTGTGGGACAAAGCCAACAACGGTTGTTGTTTCAGGCTATCGACTTACGCTTTGTAGTCCAGGTTGCCAGTTTGAATCTCGTCTTCCAGATTTGTTAGTTTTAGGTCCAAATTTGATCAATGACAAGTGGAACCCCCACGTGTTGTTCCGAACTTCTGATATTTTAATGTAGGATGGTTTTTTTGCACAAAAACTTTGCGCGGTTAGACAAGTAACGGTACGAGTTACACTTATTTTGCAAGTTTAGGAACAAAAATGACAGCGGCATAGAATATCACATCCACCCCGCAGCTTAGATGCTATGGTGATATGAGTTTTTACGTCGCTCGAATTGAGATCCAATGGCTTGGGGGTAGTCTTTGTAATTATGCGCAATTTCCAAACTCTCCAAGGTTTTTTTGCAAATAAAACATGCAGGCCTCATGTGTGCCGCTGCATCTTGGATCCAACGGCTCCCAGTTGCTCACATTAGGTGCTCCCTGTAGCTTTATTAGCTGCTACAGTGATACGAGCATCTAGGTCCTATGATCTGTGATCAGATGCCGCATGCGTAGTACTTGTACTTTCTGTGCAATTCCCAAACTTCCTCAGGTGTATATTGCAAAAACATTCAAACCTCCTACTGTGAGCCATTAGATCTCCAGGAACTCGTATCACCATAGGATCTACGGTGCGGGGGAACCTCATATTCTCCCGTGCGAGAAAACATCAGGTGTTCTCGTAGCTTGGATGCTACGGTGATACGAGCTTCGAGGTTGTTCGATCTGAGATCCAATGGCATCTGAGCAGTCTTTGTGCTTGTAAGCAGTGGCCGAACTCTTTGGGGGATTTTATGCAACAAAAACATTCAAACCGGTAAGGAGTTGTTGGATCATAGATCCAACGGCTCCGAAGAGCTTGTATCACCAAAGCATCTAAGGTGTGGTAGCACATGATATTCTTACATATAGGAAAATATGAGGTCCTCCTTCATCTTGGATGCTACGGTGATACGAGCTTCGAGGTCGTTGGATACGGGATCCAAGGGCATCTGAGTAGTTTTTGTACAAATTGTGTGCAATTCTCAAACTCATTAAGGTTTCCTATAAAAAATTTAAGACATCATGTGAGCTGCTATATCTCAGATCTACAAGCTCCAAGCAACTCGTATTAGCATATAGCATCTAAGGTGTGGAGGCACATGCTATTCTCCCGGGGAGGGGGGGGGGGCACAACCAATCGGTGTTTGGGAGGGTGTGAACAAATATAATGTTCGAAAAATATAATCTAAACAATCCTAAATAGAGCTTCAATATTTTATCTAAGGTCGAGGGATTAACCCCCGACAATGTACATAGCTCCGCCTAAACACAACATTTGCATGCATGTAGTACTAGACTTAATATTCATGTTTCAGTTTCCTATTCATTTTAAATATTGAATTGAAGACCATACATGTCTTACATTTTACTCCCTTCGTTCCTAAATATCAGTCTTTTTAGAGATTTGAAATGGACTGCCACATACGGATGTATATAGACATATTTTAGAGTGTAGATTTACGCATTTTGCTCCGTATGTAGTCACTTGTTGAAATCCCTAAAAGATTAGAGTGTAGATTTACGCATTTTGCTCCATATGTAGTCACTTGTTGAAATCTCTAAAAGACAAATATTTAAGAATAGAGGGAGTATTTTTGAATTCGTGTTATACATGCATGGTTTGGAAAATTGATGCACTATACTTACTGGATTGTTGTTGTATTCGTGTGTGTGTGTGTGTGTGTGTGTGTCGTCATATGCTTGATACATACAAAGTTTTCTCACCACCATACTGTTCATCTTCTAAATTTGCATTTGCAATGAAAAACTTACTAGGGATACCATGAAATGTGAAATCCACGTTGAGATCACTATATCACAAACTCACTCTAATTCAAGAACTCGTCATAAATCAATTACCACGTTGAGATTACTATTTGCAAGGGAAATATGGGCATTGTAATACATATAGATTCGCTCGGCAATTTAAAAGATTCCTTCCGTATTCTCGAATGGTAGGAGTAGCACCCAACGGCATACCAACCAGACCCGGGCTCATGTTGATCCTTAAAAAAAAACAATACCCGGGCTTGTGTCCTTCTGGTGGCATGCGTGGTATGCACGTTAGCCAACCCCAACTAGTCGAGCCTCCGCGTTTCAAATCAAAATATCTGGTGGCCAGAATTCCAGCCCTAGGAAATTCCCCTCATGTCCCCGGTCCAGAATGACTACCGCTGAACAATGGAGGGATGCTTTAGTAACTAGACAATGTTACCTACCGTGCCAAGCACGGTTCAATTCCCTTGGTCGCCGGTACCCACGGTCAGCCGGCAACTCCATTGCCTAGTAGTACTTAGGAGTACTACAACAGGATGAGCACATAATTGAGCCCCGTTTGTTCGTGCCTAGTACTTGAGTTAATATATCAGGCAATGCACTGGTATAGAGGGATTATCCTTTTACTTTGCATATAACTTGTTGAAGTCTAACTAAGCAAAATGTTTGACCAAATCCTTTCTTAAGAAATATTAACATCTAGAACTGTAAAGATCTATTGCTTGAGAATTTATTGCACGATGCAGGTTATGATATTGTTTCGAATCCTGGATTTTAAACTTTAGAAAATCCAAAAATGACCGGAAATTCATGAAACTGAGCATGATCTCGTGATATGGCACAAATATGCTATCACATTTGTTTGGTTCAATTTGAGACAAGCTGCTTATCAGAAGTCGCATAAATTAAGAGCCATGTTATTTTGGAACAAAAGACTTGGCACATTAAGGCGAACGCTTTCACTGTTCAAACCGTGGGCGTTTATGTGCCGCCATGAGTCCCGCTTCTCATCGGCAGGTGCCGCCTGAGCAAGCGTGTGAGTCGACGTGAGGCGTGCGAGCAGGCCATCGCCCCGGCTGACCGGGAGGCGTGCGAGCAGGACGCTGTGCAGGCTCACCGGGAGGTGAGCCCTTTGACCAGGCTCCGCCGCGCACCTTCGTCTCAACTGCCCCCCTTTTAATGGCACTGGCGCCGCAGTTTAAAATCACCCACGCACTAGCCGGTATCGCTACAATCTTCTCTCTTCCTCTTTGATTCTCCTGTCGTCTACCTCCAACCAGCTTAACCTAACCGTACGCCATGCCGCATCACAATGGTATACCCTTCGCCTTCCAGTTTCCTAAGGAAGACACCCCGCTTTGGGACGAGCTTGAACTGGCCTTGCGGGAAGACGCCGCGCCCATCCCCGTGGCATTGATGGGCTGGGAGCCACACATGGTCACCGAGCTTGATGCCACGGGGTTCCACGAGGTCCCTGCCTACTTTCACGCGCCCGTGCACCTGCCAGCGCCTGCGCCTGCGCGTGCACTAACGCGCGCGCCTGTGCTGGTGCCCGTGCAGACGAATGTGTCCGTCACGCCGTTGCCAGCGCCTGTCCCAGCGCGGGTGCCAGTGCCCCCATCAGCGACATGGATGGCCGTCGTCGACCGCTTCCTTGCACCAACGCCTGTTGAGGGAGTCCTAGATTAGGGGGTATCCGGACAGCCAGACTATATACTTTGGCCGGACTGTTGGACTGTGAAGATACAAGACTCAAGACTTCGTCCCGTCTCCAGATGGGACTCTCCTTTGTGTGGAAGACAAGCTTGGCGATCCGGGTATTGTATTTCCTTCTTTGTAACCGACTCTATGTAAACCCTAGCCCCTCCGGTGTCTATATAAACCGGAAGGTTTAGTCCTTAGAGGGACGATCACAATCATAATCATCATAGGCTAGCTTCTAGGGTTTAGCCTCTCTGATCTCGTGGTAGATCAACTCTTGTACTACTCATATCATCAATATCAATCAAGCAGGAAGTAGGGTTTTACCTTCATCGAGAGGGCCCGAACCTGGGTAAACATTGTGTCCCTTGCCTCCTGTTACCATCAGCCTTAGACGCACATATCGGGACCCCCTACCCGAGATCCGCCGGTTTTGACACCGACATTGGTGCTTTCATTGAGAGTTCCTATGTGTCGTCGCTGCAAGGCTTGATGGCTCCTTCAATCGTCAACAACACGGTCCAGGGGGAGACTTTTCTCCCCGAACAGATCTTCATGTTTGGCGGCTTCGCACTGCGGGCCAATTCACTTGGCCATCTGGAGCAGATCGACAGCTACGCCCCCGACCACCAGGTCAGGTTTGAAAACCTGAACTACACGGCCGATATCCGCGGAGACTTGATCTTCAACGGGTTCGGGCCAGCGCGAGGAGCGCCGGACAATCACGATGAGCACGGCTTAGACCTGCTTTCGGACAATGCTTAGGTTATCGCCCCTGCAGGAGCCCCGGACCTAAATCTGGAGCAGATTGCGTTGCCAAAGGACGGGTCGATGGACCCTGCCCCGCAGGCCGCACACTCATCGACGGTAGAGCCGAACACATGCCTCAACCCGAAAGAAGCCTATGACACCGGACCCCCAGACTCGTATCTGGCTGTAGGTTCCAGTCCGCGCGCTCCCGAGCCCGCCGAACCTGGTTGGGCTCCGGTAATGGAGTTCACCACTGCGGATATCTTCCAGCACTCGCCCTTTGGCAACGTGCTGAACTCTTTAAAGTCTCTCTCTTTGTCAGGAGACTCTTGGCCGAACTATGACCGGCTCGAGTGGGAAGCAGGTGACGAAGGAATTCGTTACCCACCCACCACCCACTTCATTGCCACGGTTGATGATTTAACCGACGTGCTTGACTTCGACTCTGAAGACATCGACAGTATGGACGATGATGTAGGAGAAGAACAGGAACCACCGCCCATGGGGCGGTGGGCAGCCACCTCCTCATATGATATATATATGGTGGACACTCCGAAGCAAACCAATGGCGATGAGGCAATGGAGGATAACCCATCAGGGAAGAAATCTAAGCATGGGCATCATCAACGCCGCTCCAAGCTCCGCCACAACAATACCGGCACAGGAGATGAAAACAATCTGGATGGTGCCGAAGATGAATACAATCCTGATCAGCCTGCCTTCAAGCAGGCCGGACTGGCCACGGGCGGATACTTGGAGAGGGACAACTATATGTCCCCCTCCGAAGACGAGGTGAGCCTCGGCGATGATGAATTCGGCGTGCCTGAGGACCCCACGGAACAAGTTCGCTTTAAGCGACGGCTTATGGCCACTGCGAGGAGCCTGCAAAAGAAGCAACAACAGCTCAAAGCTGACCAAGATTTGCTCACTGACAGATGGACCAAAGTCCTGGACACTGAGGAATACGGACTCGACCACCCTGACAAAGGGCACACACGGCATAATTCGCTACCTCAACCTAAGAAGGAGATCCCAAGGCACATACCCAACGCCAACATACCACCACGATCCAGGACAATACACAGGAAACACGAGGCGGCATCCTCAAGCCTCGGCGCAATCATCATAAACCTCAAGCCAGGGAAGTTGGTGCCAAATTCAGCGGCCCCCAGTCCGGTCAGCGGAAAAAGAACAGCTCAGGCCCATCTGGCCCAAGCAGCATACTCGATCAACCATGTGAAATTCATGGTACCCCCAGAAGGGCGGCCAAGCACACCAATAGATAATGCCGGATCCTCAAAACAAAACGGCCGATTGCGTGCCGGAAACAATGAAGGGAGGTCTCAAACAACAAAAAACCGATCAAACATAGCGAGGTCAAAGGAAGACCCCCCCCACAGTACAAAAACACGGCCGATTGTCTCTAATCACATCGACCGTCTAGACAATGTTAGCCATAGCAATTTTATTGCACTCACTATCTACCCAATAGCTTGGGGGATCCATTTACACGAGCCCCCATAGGCATAAAACTATCAATAACATCTCCTCAAAGATGCAAGGTGCAAAGGCTAAGTTTTAACTGGCCCACCATACTAATGGTTGTCTTCGGATCACCAAACAAATAACACGCCGAAGAATAAGTCGTCGGCATTGTCCCCTTATACAGTAATTACCACATACTACCGGGACGAACCACGTTGGCTAGACTCAACGGGGTACAACATTAGGCCAGTCCCACGTGACATAGCCAAAATTATGGGCAAGGTCGAACCCCACCCTTAGAGTGGAAATCATACCGCTGCTGGAACAGCGAGTCGTGCCTATTTATCGAATTTTGATTCGGCAGCCAACTACCCGGACACCAATTGAGGAGTCTGGGCTACTTTAGGGCATGATAGCCTGATCCAGCCAGGCTCGAATCAAGCACCCACGGTTCAACCACAACAGTACATACAACCGCCTTCACGCATTTGTCTTCACAGACTAACTTTGGTGCAGAACAGGACTGGTGACGCGGAATCAGCTCGGACGCACAAGCCAGGAACACATAAGGCAGTCCGGATACACCTCAGATCCACACACAGCCTCCTCCAGTCCGGCCACGATAGGTTCCGCCAAAAACACTCCTTTTCATAAGCATAAACCGCACTCATATGCATAGACGTGTCATTCTACTACAATACGTAGACTTAAATAACACTTACCGGCCGTCGTTTTTCATTGACGCCTTTTTTTCACAGACGGCACCCACACCTTATGTTATGCCCGATTATGCAGGGGCTTCCTAGTACGACAATAAATTCCGACCACCTTTTCGGTCGCTCGGCACACCAAACTTATAGCACTATATGCATCAGCTCCAAATCATGTCTTGGGTCATTAGTTGGGTTTGCCCGGCTCCCATGTTTTGGTACCTTACGTTCCGCTCCATCGGCTAAGGTAGTGCTGGGAGAACTACTACGATTGTGTCCCGGTTCTTTCGGACGAGCACCTTAGTAGAGAAAGCCGAAAACTAACTGTCATGATACAGCGAGAGTTGGTCAGCTGTTCGAGAGGTTGTAAAATCTTTAAAGATTTATTCCGCATAATGCTATTATAAATGCAAAGTGCGACGGATCGGTCTTATGATCAGGCGCCGATAGAGCCCCTAGTTCGGCCTTCCGAACGCCAGGGGCTGCGCCCACCATTCTCGAATTCCTATGGCTAAGTGAGAGTGATAAAGCCCTATAGTCTGATTGCCTGGTTCGTGGTGAGGAACACCTCATTAAAAGGACCCAACAATGGGATAAAGAGTGTTCAGGTATGTCTCGAACACCCCTGTACTTTTTACGTGGGGGCAGAAGCTGACGACTGGCCAACTCTTAGGATTTATATACACTAAACAGCCGCACAGGAAGAACAAACATTCAAATCAACAGACAATAAATAATAAAAGTGCCATTATCCCGCATTACAAAGAATGGCACGACTGCCTTCAGGGAAATATAGTGTCTTTGGCACACTTATCCGCCACAAGGCGGGCTCCTTCCAGTACACCTTCATAGTATAACTCGGGCTTATGCTCCTTACCCTCCGGCGGTCCCTCAGTCATCATCTTCTCAGCATCAAGCTTCCCCCAATGCACCTTCGCACGGGCAAATGCCATGCGTGCACCCTCTATGCAGACCGATCGCTTAATGACATCAAGCCGAGGGCAAGCACCAACAATCTGCTTCACGAGTCTGAAGTAACTGCTTGGAATTGGCTCCGCGGGCCACAACCGGACAACCAAGTCCTTCATGGCTAGTTCGGTCGCCTGGTGCAGTTCGACCAGCTGCTTCAGCTGATCGATAAAGGGCACCGGATAATTCGGCGCCAAATACTGCGACCAGAAATCCCTCTCCGCAGACTTCTTCTCCTCGGTCCAGTAGAATTGGGCATCATCTGATATGCTGCGAGGCAAATCCACAAATGCCCCTAGAGAAACAAGAATTCAGCTTAGCGCTTAGAGTTCCTCCCATTATCATGTAAAAATGGCCTTGAGTACAAAAGGCCTTACCAGCCGCAACCTTCCGGGCCCCCTGAATGTCCTTGTGGCTTTCTTTCGCCGGACAGTGCATCAGGGGCTACTACTCATATTATGACAATCTCCCAAAGGTTTCTTAAAAAACATACCTCAAAGACCTTAGCGCTTAGAGTCTCCTGCAAAACGAAAAAATTTGATCCCCTGTTCATCTTTCTTTCGCCGGACAGTGCATCAGGGGCTACTACTCATATTATGACAATCTCCCAAAGGTTTCTTAAAAAACATACCTCAAAGCCCTATATAAGACTAAGGCAGGATTCGTTCAGTCCGCTCTTAGTGGACTGAATCTTTTCAATCACCGCACCCATGAGGGCACGATGTTCATCGACGATAGACGCGCTTCTTAACGCTGTCGATAGGCCGCCCGGCAGCTCTGCTTGGACAGAGGTCGCTGGTGGAGCAGGCAAGCCCCCCAAAGGCGGCTGCTCACCCGATCCTGGAGCTTTAAAGGTCTCCAGGACCGTGTTCGGCCGGGGTCCGGACCTAAGATCACCCCCGCCATCGACATGCATGGGAGCCACTACTCCCGTGTGTCCGGCCGCAGGGATATGCCCCCCTGGTCCAGGTCCCGCTGAGACGACACCTCGGTGTCACGCCTAGGCTTCGGGGAAGGGGCCTCTAGAGGCGTCTCGCTCGCCAGGGCATCTGAGCTCAGCAAATCCTCCAATGAGGACTGTCCGGCGTGGGACCTCGCCGGGCTGTACGAAATATGGTGACAGTTAAAACTACTATACATCCTAGCAACCCCGGGTGCGCATGCGTGTTCGGATTTCGTATACTTATGGCTTTTCCAGGGGCTGGACCCAGGGATCCCACTCCGGGCTGCTATCAGCAGCCGTGGTGGATGCCTCTGGGAGGGAACCTTTCCCCCTCTTTGGTGATTCGGCCTCCAGGGATGAGGAAGCCGTCCTTTTCTTCCCACCCCCTGCGGGAGACTCGTCTTCCTCCTCCTCCTCTTCATCTTCGAAAGAGGGATGGTCGCTGGAGTCTTCGAATTTTGCGTCCGAAGCATCACGATGACGGAGGCCACTCCGGGTCTTCTTGACCTTCTTGGAAGCCTCTTTCTTCGGCGCCTCGTAAGGCGCTGGGACCAGCATCTTCGTCAGAAGAGGTCCGACCGATTCCTCCGGCAGCGGGGTAGGACAGTGTATCCGCTCCACCTTTTTTATCCATCCCTGGGGTTATGATAAAGCATGATAAAAGTGTCTTCCTCAGGACATGCCAACTGAAGCGTGGATAGACAGAGCACGACAATGACTTACTGGACTTGCAGAGTGGGATAGTTGATACCGGCGGTCCTCGGTGGAGCCCGACCATGATTTGTCGGACTTAAAGAGCACCTTCCAGATATCCTTGTGGGAGGAACCATAGAGCTCCCGTAGGTTCTGGTGCTCGGTCGGGTCGTATTCCCACAAATTGCAGGCTCGACGCTGGCAAGGGAGAACCAGGCGAACTAACATCACCTGGACTACGTTGACGAGTTTGACGTCCTTGTCGACCACACTCTGGACGCGCGTCTGGAGCATTGACAGCTCATCGGACGAGGACCAGTTCAGGCCTATCTTGGGCCAGGACGTGAGCCACAGTGGGGCTCCGGATCTGAACTCGGGAGCCACAACCCACTTTTTGTCGCGCGGTTCGGTGATATAGAACCACTGATGCTGCCACTCCTTGACGGAGTCATTGAAGGCACCTGTCGGCCATACAACCTTGGGCATCTTGCTCACCATGGCGCCGCCGCACTCGGCGTGGTCGCCACTCACCACCTTGGGCTTCACATTGAAAATCTTCAGCCATAGGCCGAAGTGAGGCGAAATTCGGAGAAAAGCCTCACACACGATGATGAACATCAAGATATTAAGGAAATAATTAGGGGACTCATCATGAAAGTCAATCCCGTAATAATACATGATACCGCGAACAAATGGGTGAAGGGGAAACCCGAGCCCGCGGATGAAATGAGGAAGAAACACGACCCTCTCGTGGGGCTCCGGAGTGGGGACGATCTGTCCCGCCGGTGGAAGACGGTGGCCGATTTTCTTGGCCAGGTACGCGGCCTCTCGGAGCCTTTTGATATCCTTCTCCTGGATGGTAGAGGCCATCCATTTGCCTCCTGCTCCAGATCCGGACATCTTCGGAGAACCTCTCTTTAGTGGAGAAGAAGAGTGCTTGAGCGCTAGGGCTCAAACAAAGGGGAATGGACTAGCAGAAGGAAAAGGTGTGGGTAGAAAGGAAGAGACCTTATCTCTTTATAGAGGCGGTAAAAGCTTTTGCGCCTCCCCACTTGCCTAGTGGAACCCACTCGTTCTCCACTCGCCGCAATTAGCGGTGCGTTTGGGTTACCCGTACCCGTATTGATGAGAATCCCACGATAAGGGGACACAATCTCTGCTTCGGCAAGACATGCAGAGGAAACCGCCTCGCGATATGCGCTGAGGCTGGTTGTGGGGAAACGGTTTGAATAATGACCCGACCGTAGTGTCATGTCACTTTGTCTAAAGTTGTCAGCAGATTATATTTGTGAAATATCATTCTCTCTACGGCGGTATGAGAAGATCATCTTGCAGATCCAGACACTATTTAAGTGTTCGATAATTACTTTGAGTATTCGGAGATGGAACCCGCCTTGCAATGCCGAAGATAAACTGCGCGCTGGATTCATCCTCATTGAAGCCTGGTTCAGGGGCTACTAAGGGAGTCCTGGATTAGGGGGTATCCGGATAGCCACACTATATACTTTGGCCAGACCTTTGGACCGTGAAGATACAAGACTCAAGACTTCGTCCCGTGTCCGGATGGGACTCTCTTTTGCGTGGAAGACAAGCTTGGCGATCTGGATATTGTATTTCCTTCTTTGTAACTGACTCCATGTAAACCCTAGCCCCTCCGGTGTCTATATAAACTGGAGGGTTTAGTCCTTAGAGGGACGATCACAATCATAATCATCATAGGCTAGCTTCTAAGGTTTAGCCTCTACGATCTTGTGGTAGATCAACTCTTGTACTACTCATATCATTAATATCAATCAAGCAGGAAGTAGGGTTTTACCTCCATCGAGAGGGCCCGAACCTGGGTAAACATTGTGTCCCTTGCCTCCTGTTACCATCAGCCTTAGACGCACAGATCGGGACCCCCTACCCGAGATCCGCCGGTTTTGGCACCGACACCTGTCGCCTCCCCCCGCCAGTTGACTCGCTCCTGGAGACCGAAGTCCTAAACATTCTGGCCTTCCTTGAAGCTAGGGCAACGTCCAGGAGTACGCCAACAACAGTGCAAGACGATGCCGTCGCCGGCGTCGGTCAGTGGCCCGACGACACACAGAGCACGACAGAGGAGCCGCTTCCCACCACAAGACGCCCCCCACCGCCGCCGCGTAATCTAAATTTGCCATGAAACGTTAGGATTTCCATGCTTAAAATCCGACTGTTTATCATTTCCGTTTATTTTAGATCGATCGTCGTATGAATGTAAAGTCGGAGTCAGAATGAATGAAATCTATGGTTTGATCGATTGAATGTTCTGCTAGAGCCGTATCAAGTTAAATATAAAACGTCATCAAGCCACATGTATTCCTTCTAATCACAAGCATTTCATATTAAATACCACGTCAATTCCAAATATTTTCTTAGGGAAGTCAATTCCAAATTAACATGCATTGCACGCATTGACTTGTACTACTAGTATGTGAAACTGGTGTCGTAACTTGTGAACGCGTCCATATATGGTCAACGGCAGCATCACCCGCAAGTTCTTCGTGTTTTCCCGTGCGTCTAAACGTAGAAGGGGAGGAGAGAGAGAGAGCAGACATGGAACCCACTAGTAAGGGAAGGCGTTAGTACGTGCTAAAGAGACAACCCCACTAATGTACTAAAAATAATATTAAAACATGTTATCCATTAAATAGGCTGTGGTAATATAACAACATTATATCAACAGAGGGGGGTACAACAAAACATTGTTGTATTATGTGCTTATTGATGTGCGGCTTGAAGGCCGTGGTCGCATGTTCGATCCTCATCCTTTTTTAGTTTTCAATTTATATGTGAGTCCAAATTCGTTCCATGACAGGTGGGCCCCTCGTTGTGTAGTTTGTAGCACTTTAATTTGTGGGTCAAAATTTGTTCCGTTATAGGTGGATTATCAGTGTGTATTTTTGTAGCATATTTGTACTCCCTCCATCTAGAAATAGTTGTCATTAAAATGGATAAAAGGAGATGTATCTAGATGTATTTTACGTCTAGACGAGCAAGATGCCCATGTGTTGCATGAAACATCAAGATGCATTTGTATGAGTAGTTTATCTTGTGGGAGAAAAGGATGAACGAGGGAAGGCCTTATTTGCAAATGTTGAGTGGGTGTGGGTATCTTTTTGCAAAACTGCCATTGTTTCCTTCCTATCCGTTAGATATAAATTGGACGACTTATATTGCAGGATGGCAGGCACACCATCATCGCCAACTCTATTTTTTATAATAGTTCTAGGTACATCTCTTTTTATCCATTTTGATGACAAGTATTTTCGGACGGAGGGAGTAATAAGTAGAGAGAACTACAGAGTTCTTTTTTTTTGCAAAAATACCATGGTGTGACGTTGAAGGTGAGAAAGGACGTGCGAGAGAGCGATGACCGAGGTAGGGGGAAATCAATTGGGGGAGGTGCGGGGGTTGCAACGGTGTTTGGAGTAGTTGTGGGCCGGATGCTACAAAAATATAATCTAAACCCACCGGAATAAATGCCTTCACAAACTAATCCAAGGTTGGAGTCCCCCTCACAATGTAAATAGCTTTGGCTCTGCGAGCGATGGATAGGTAGCTTAATGTGTGGAAGATAAGGCGTGAGAAAGCGAGGTCAACCGAGAGACAAATAGATAGAGACAAAGTGAGTGTGGACCTACATTCATTGAAAAGATATATATGCTCTGGAGAGATATTGTTCGATTGAGCTTTTGGGAAGGGTGACAGATGTAAGATAGAGCTTGAGAGATGATCCAGTCATAGACATGTAGATATATTGTGTGTGTGGGAGGAAGCAAGGTCAATCAATTACATATATAAAGGTAGAGAGATTGAGCGAGTGTGGGTAGTCGTGCGATCGAAAGAGTGAGACGGGTTGGAGAGAGTGACCTAGATAGACAATGTGTGTGAGAGAGTATACAATATGAATATGTCGAATTGGGATTAAACATGGAGATATATTATTTGTGTCCGAGAAAGAGCAAGGTCAATCGAGACATGCAAAGAGAGAGAGAGAGAGAGAGAGAGAGAGAGAGAGAGAGAGATTGAGCGAGCCTGGCCCGCCATGAGGTCGAAAGAGTGGGTGCGTCTTGGATGGACTGGCCTAGATAGACAATCTGTGTGAGAGAGTATAGAGTGTGTCGATTGAGGCCCGAACAACGAGATATATCATTTGTGTTTGAAAGAAAGCGAGGTTAATCGAGACATACATAAAGAGAGCGAGATTGAGCGAGTGTGGCCCGCCGTGCGGAAGAAAGAGTGAGACATTCTCGAGAGAATGACCTAGATAGACAACGTGCGGGCGTGCGCACGAGAGGGGGCGTCTGCATAGGCAGTGCATGTATCTAGGGAGAGAGGGTGGGAGGGAGGGATATATATATATATATATATATAGAGAGAGAGAGAGAGCTCAGCATGGAGTGCAATGGAGGGTGTGTGAGGTAGGTACAATTGGTAACAGAGTGGAAAAGGGGGTTGTGCAGTTGAGATAGTTAGAGATCAAAACATGGAGAGTAAGAATGAACGCGTGTCAGAAATCGATGGCTTCCTAAGGTGGTTAGGAGAGGAAGATTGATCGATACAGGAAGTATGTAGCGTGTGTGCCGGGGGGTGGGGCTAAAAACAACATTTGAATGTAGATAGTACGACACTTAATATCGACGTTTCAATTTAGTGTACATTGTGAGATTTGAATTGAGGACCATGCATATGGCTTCCGTAATTATTTCGAATTCGTGTCATACTAGGTTTGGAAAAGTTGGGATTGGCTTGATTGTTGTGCTATTTTGTAGGTCATATGTTTGAATCCATCCAAAGTTTTCTCACTACCATGGTGTTCATCATACACATATGAATTTGTGTATTTAAAAAGTAGCGTGGATACCATGAAATACAAAACACACGTTAGAATTGGAGATCGCTATTGGACACACACTCTAATTCAAATAACTCCTCATTAATTAATCTATAGTATCTCGATTACAATGACTAGTTATTTGCAAGGAAAACACGGGCATGGTAATACATACAGATTCGTTTGCAAATGAAAGAAGATTCGTTTGCATTCTCAAATGTAGGCGCACCAGGCAGACCAGGGTCGTGTCGTGGTGGTCGCGTGTGTCGTATGGACGCTAGCACCACTACAAAAATACACTTCCATGATGATATGTGTTTGTCGCAATAGGTCACGTTTTATGTCATGCATGTACATCCATGACGATTTCATGACAGAATCAAGATAGTCATACCTGTGCTGTCGTAGAAGTGTTCCATGACATTACCAAAATTATGATCACCGAAGTGTCCACTTCCATGACGATAAATCACGCGTCATAGAAGTGCTTTCATCAAGGGTGACCGACACGTGGCATCCACTGTAACGGGATGCCGTTAAGCTATCGGGTCCGGTTTTGGATCCGATAACCCGCTAACAGCCACGACCAATGCCGATTTTCCACGTGTAAAATTCTCATTGGCCGACAGAACCACGTGTCAGCTCCGCGTTGGCACAGGTGTCACTCATCCAATGGGCGAGATACACCTATGATATGTTGACATGTTGACCAGCCCAAAAGTGGCCCATAAAGATTAAATGGGCCGGCCCAACTAAAGGCCCACAAGATTTTGTGGACCATAATGGGCCGGCCCAGCTAAAGGCCCACAAGATTTTGCAGACCATAATGGGCCGGCCCAGCTAAAGGCCCAACATTCTCAGTTAAGGCCCGTACGGCTAGTGTTAAATCGGCCCGTCAATGGCCCGTCCTAAACTTGTCATCATCACGACCCATGGTCACTTCTGGCTCGTTAACAATCTGCTAAGTGTTTGGGCCGAATTACAGACCGGAGTATTTCTAGCCTGTTAAAGGTCCTGCTTCATTTGAGCCCATTTACAGGCCATTGAAACTTTCGGCCCATAAATGACCGTGAAGGATTTGGGTCATATTCGGCCATGTCTAACATTCGACCTATTAGAGGCCCACTATAGATTTGGGCCACTTTCAGCCTGTTGTGATTTTCGGCTTGTTAACGTCGGACGAAATCCATGGGCCATATGTGGCCCAATGTCACATTGGGCCTATTAACGACCCATATAAAAATGACACTAATCAAGCCCGACTGAACTTCCGGCCTGTTAAAGGCCCGTGTAGTAGGTTGGTGCATTTACGACCCATTCAAATTTCGGCCTTTGAACGATCCACATTGTAAATGGGCCACCATTTTGGCCTGCTAAGACCAGTGGGTTATTTGGCACAATCAGGGCCCAATCTCATTTTGGCCTATTAAAGGCCCATGTTTTTTATGGCTCGAGATATTTACACCCGTAAATGGCCTATTGTTACTGAGGGCCAAAATTATGTTTAGGCCTGTTAAAGGCCCACTATGGGCACAGGCCTACCTGAAAAATATGAAAGCTTATGCTAATTTAGGCCCAGACATTATTAGTGGGCTACATGCAAATTTCGGCCCATAATCGTTTTTAGCCCAATTGGAATGGGCTCGACGAATGTTGGCATGTTGGGCTCCTAAGAAGCTTCCAGACGAATAAATTACTAATATAAACCTACACTATACAAAAATAGCGTCATAATTACTGCAGCCTTTGGCAGCATCATAAATGTTGTATCACAACAAAATAAATTCCAACCATACAACAGAAGGCCTGTTGGCATAAAGTTTACAGTCCTTGCAGATAAAAGCACCATCAAATGTATAGAAGCACAATTCATTTGACCTGAGTGCTAAAGTTTCAGGCTGTAGAATCTGGTGGAGCAGCACAATCTTCACCTTTTTTCCACCATTGCTCTTGAACAATGAAGCGAATGTCTGATAGTCTGGTTTCAAAACCATTCATATCTTGATGACATTTTTCAACCACTATTCTTGTTTCCGAAACGACATCCATTAGGGATTGGACTTGTGTCTGGAGCACAGATATATCACTCTGTCAAGCCGGAATTTTTGTTCAGTAGGCGATTTGGATGAGGTTTCCTTGACAACCAACCCAGAATTACGCAGGAAGGTGCTTTTTGCACTGTTAGTGGAGAGATACTGATCACTGCAGCAAGAGGTGACATTGTGCCTGTGGTAGCCTCGTCACCTTCAGGTGGTTGTGGTTGTTCAATCATTTGTTCCATAGCTTGCTGAAAGTTTGAACTTGTAGATTAGTGTACCAGATAAGTTACTAATGAGACAAAAACAAACAAAGTAGGTTACACGTTTATACATAACTTATTTTGGTGAACTACTGTAATACATTAGCATGTGTTTTAGTGCCAACTACATAATAAAATCACTTTTGGAACATATGTCCATGTAGCATGCCTACTGTATTGTATATTTCCTCACATTCGTTGACATCTAAGGATAAAGAGACATGGTTTAAAGTAGGATGAACATAGTGTGACATCATTCATATCATGGGTAAACAGATATAAAACAAACAGGCTATTTTATCATTGTGTGCGCACGTGAACATCACAACTAGATTACAGATCAAGACCAAAAGAATATCCTTCAACTCTTTTAAACCATATAAGGTGAAATGATACGTTAAGACAACTGTGCATAAAAGTGAATAGAGTAACTCACATTGGTTGCAAACTAAGCAGTTAAATGAACACATCACAGTACCAATCGGTTCAAAGGAAGGAGGAGTAAGGACTTACAACAACCTTGAACTGGTGTGCTCATGCCCTTCATGTTGCTGGTGTGGCAATCCTTGAAGATTTGCACTGCATTTGGTTCAGTTTCTTTTTGGTTTGCACAAGCTTTCCTCTGTATTTGGAATAAGTCAATATAGATATGATAATATGGCACAGAAAAAAGAAGGAAGTACCAGCTATTTACAAGAGCCTCGCAGTGTGCAATATAGCTACGAGATCCTGTTGTCTGTTGGAATTTCACTTTAGAACGGTTGGTCTTGTTCTTCAAACAGTTAGCCTAGAAGAAGATACACTTGTAAGGCACATACATAAATACAAGTTCAATATGTGGTCTGATCAAATACATATAGCCTACCTGACACTTTGGATCAAACCAGTGTTTAACAAGGGCTGTCCAGTCTTCATCTATAATATATTCCACTGGAGATGTTTGGGCGATTTCATTGTTAGCCTTGCCTTCAAAGTGAGATTTTCTAAGGTGGTACCGATACTGTCGCAGAGCAGAACGAAAAACATGAGTGCATGCTTGTTTAGTTGCATCGTCTTTTGGATGCAACTTCAACCTCATCTGTTGAAAACAGAATGTGAGTCTTATTAGGAGGAAGCTAGAAAGTATGGGACAAAGTAAGACAATATTACTAATTGGGATGAATAACATTACTTACGGATAAATTGTCAAGGAAGGTGTTAAACTAGGTATTGTCTTTCTCATTCCTGTACTGGATCCACGTTGGGAGGATACGTGCATGACACCTAACGGCAATAACTGCCTCTGATACTAACTTGGCTGACTCTGTAGCATCACGTGGCCTTTTTAAACCTGCCACAAAATGGATCTCCATTATTCCTCCCTTAGATTTTGTTAATCGGTCAAGCATTATCCCTGATGTCTATTTCCGCTTGCTCCATGGTGCTAGTTCAAAAACGAATATGGAAAGTGTTAGTGTACATCAAACTGTGAGAGTACATATAAAGGAGCATGTAACTGCAACTTGACTCGGTCAGGTACAGTCTTGGTGTTGATGCTCATGAGCTTCATCTGATCTTGACAAGTCCTGTTGTGTCAGCAATGCTTCGGAAGTTGTGTTAGGTGTGAAGGCAGCTTGGGAACTGGCCAGTTCCGGAGCAAACAAACGAGTAACTCGTTGAGATGCTGGTATAGTTGAAGCTGATGCTACAGCTGGTGGAGCAGGTGATACTGTGTTTGTAGATTTAGCCAGTGGACTTGGACCTTCTACTGCACTATAAGTACTAGCAGAATCTCGAGGGCAGATCATTTTTTGTTTCACCCGACGAGTAACACCATTCCCTACTATATTCTTTTCCTTGCTCTTTTTTGACTTTGCCATGTCAAGCCATACCCACAACACAAATAATAAAATCGCTCTTCAGAACTCATTGATGCATGATACACACAAGCAATACTTTGATGTAAGACAACCATATGAGGATGGAATATGTAATAAAAATAGGATGACGTGACATATTCACAGCTACGATGTGTAAACTAAGCAGAAGGATTTCAAGAAAATAGAAGTAATGCAAGCTAGACACCATATGAAAGATGCAACCAATATTACTGTGCCAAGTTAAAAGTGTCTTGTCATAAGTGGCAATTCGAAAAATTAGAAGCAGTACAACATAGAAATCAATGCAAGATGCAACCACTATCAAACTGCAATGTTAAAAGTGTCCAATCATGAGCGACTGATGCGGGATACACAACAGCAGTACTTTGATGTAAGAACATGTTATGATAGATAGATGCAGTGTATTCTAGACACAGAAAGCCATGTCATATGCACATGTATAACGTATAAACTCAGCAGGTGCAATTTAATCAAAATAGAAGAAATATAGGCTAGATAACATATGCAACATGAAACCAATTATCACACTGTCAACTTAGAGCAAGCACCTGCGATGGTGGAGTACGGGAGATGAACTCATCATGTAGACTTGGGACTTCAACTTCATTAGCAGTAGCAGTGGCAAATCTAGAGAGTATCTGTTTGCGTCAGTGCGGAGGACCACCAACATCCCCTAACTTACTCTTTTCCTTCCTATTTTCTGATATTGCCTGATGAAGTCAAAACCACAAGAAGATGAATAAAATTAGCTCTGCATAACTGGCTGATGCATGATACAAACGAACACTACTTTGATGTAAGGCAAGCGCAGGTAGGAGGATGGAATATATACAAAAAAAAGATAGCATTGCATATTCACATGTACGATAGGAGGATGGAATATGTATGAAAAAACAGTAAGCAGAAGGCATTTCAACAAAATTAGAAGAAATGAAAGCTAGGCACCATATGAACATGCAACCAATATCACTCTATCAAGTAAAAAGTGTCTCGTCGTAAGTGCCATTTCAAGAAATTAGAAGCAGTACAAGCTAGAAGACAATGCAAGATGCAACCTACATCACAGTCCCAGTTAAATGTGTCTTATGGGTAAGTGATCATTGCAGGTATAAGTTGTAAGCTATGCAGATGCAATTCAACATAATCAGAAGCAATACAAACTAGACATCATACGGAACACGCAACCACATATAACAGTTCCAAGTTAGAGCAAGCACCTATGATGGTGGAGTAGGGGAGATGTGCTCATCATGTACACGTATGTTCTAGAAACAGGAACACGTGTCATATTCACAGGCATTATGTGTAAAGTAAGCAGATGCAATTCAACAAAGTTAGAAGCAATACAAGCTAGACATCATACGCAACATACAACCACATATAATAGTGCCAAGTTAGAGCAAGCACCTGTGATGGTGGAGTAGGGGAGATGTGCTCATCATCTACACAGCTACGTTGACTGTCCAACCTTGTGTTGTCTTGCGAATCTTGTTGGGAGGATGGTAGAGTAGAATCTATAGAGACCCCCTGTTTGAGTTACTCCGAAGGACCACCATCGTCCACTGTCAGACTAATTTTCTTCAGCTGTAATGATTTTTCATTGTGAAGTCAAACCAATAAGAAAAAGTCATAAAATTCGCTCTTCAGAACTCATTCATGCATGATACTTATGAACACTACTCGGATGAAAGGCAAACACATGATGCGAGGATGGAATATGTATGAAAAACAGGATGGCTTGACATATTCACACCTATGATGTGGTAACTAAGCAGAAGGCATTTCAACAAATTAGAAGCACTACAAGCTAGACACCATATGAAAGATGCAACCAATATCACTCTGCCAAGTTCAAATTGTATGGCGTCTCAACAAATTAGAAGCAGTACATGCAATCATATGCAAGACACAACCAATATCATAGTGGCGAATTAAAGGTGCCTTATCATAAGTGACTGATGCGGGATATGCAAGAACAATAGTCTGATGCAAGAACATGGTGTGATCAGATATAGTATATTCTAGAAACAGGAACACGTGTCATATTCACAGGCATTATGTGTAAAGTAAGCATATGCAATTCAACAAAGTTAGAAGCAATACAAGCTAGACATCATATGCAACATGCAACCACATATAATAGTGCCAAGTTAGAGCAAGCACCTATGATGGTGGAGTAGGGGAGATGTGCTCATCATCTACACAGCTATGTTGACTGTCTAGCCTTGCGTTGTCTTGCGAATCTTGTTGGGAGGATGGCGGAGTAGAATCTATAGAGACCCTCCATTTTAGTTGCTCGGAAGGACCACCATCATCCAATGCCTTACCAATTTCCTTCCGCTTTATTAATTTTGCATTGTGAGGTCAAACCGACAAGAAAAAGGAATATAATTTGTTCTTCAGAACTCATTCATGCATGATACTGACGAACACTACTATGATGAAAGGCAAAGTCATGATATGAGGATGAAATATGTATGAAAAACTGGACGTCTTGACATATTCACACCTATGATGTGGTAACTAAGCAGAAGGCACTTCAACAAATTAGAAGCACTGCAAGCTAGACACCATATGGAAGGTGCAGTCAATATCACTCTGCAAAGTTAAAACTGTCTTGTCATAGGTAGCGTTCATCAAACTAGAAGCACTACATGCTAGAAATCATATTCAAGACGCAAACCAATATCACACTGCCAACTTAAAGGTGTCCCATCATAAGTGACTGATGCAGGATACACAAGAAGAGTAGTTTCATGTAAGAACATGGTGTGATAGACAGATATAGTATGTACTAAAAACAGGAAAGCGTTTCATATTCACACGTATCATGTGTAAGCTAAGCAGATGCAGTTTACACTAATTAGGAGCAATACAAGCTAGACACCATATGCAACATGCAACCAGATATCACACTGCCAAGTTAGAGCAAGCACCTTGGATGGTGGAGTAGGGGAGCGGAGACTTGGACCTTGTAATGCACTAGCAGTACAAGGAGAATCCGTACTGATGCTCCATTTACGTTGCTGCAGAGGACCACCATCATCGCCTTCCTTACTCTTTTCCTTCCTCTTTCTTGATTTTGCCTTGTCAAGTCAAACCCACAAGAAAAAGGAATAAAATTTGCTCTTCAGAACTCATTGATGCATGATACTGACGAACACTACTTTAATATAAGGCAGCCGCATGATAGGAGGATGGAATATGTATGAAAAACAGGACGGCGTGACATATTGACATGTATGATGTATAAAGTGTAAACTAATCACAAGGTGTTTGAACTTGTTAGAAGCAATGCAAGCTAGAAACCATATGAAAGATGAAACCAATATCACTCTGCCAAATTAAAAGGGTGTCTAACAAATGTATTTGACCAAATTAGAAGCAATACATGGCAATAGGCTAGAAATAATATGCAATATGCAACGAATAAAGGTGTCTCATCGTAAGTGATTGATGCAGGATACAGAAGAGACGTAGTTTCATGTAAGAACATGGTTAACACATAGATGTAGTGTGTACCAAAAATAGGAAGGCATGTCATATTCACAGGTAAAATGTGTAAACTAAGCAGATGCAAATTACCCTAATTAGAAGCATTACAAGCTAGACACCGTATGCAACATGCAACCACATATCACACTGCGAAGTTAGAGCAAGCACCTGTGATGGTGGTGTAGGGGAAGTGCGGTCTTCAAGTACAGAGCTACGTTCAATATCTTCATTTAGGCTTGCTGTTTCTTGAGAATCATGTGGAGAGGATGAAACTACACTCTGTATAAGAGTAGCGCGTCTCATACTAACCCACGGGCGTGACTGTCTCATCATAAGCGATAGATGCATGATACACAAGAACACTAGTTTGATGTAAGAACATGGTGTGATAGGCAGATGTAGTATGTACCAAAAACAGGAAGGCGTGTCATATTCACATGTATAATGTGTAAGCTAAGGAGATGTAATTTAACAAATTAGGAGAAATACAAGCTAGGCACCATATGAAACATGCAACCAGATATCACACTGTCATGTTAGAGCAAGCACCTGGGGTTGTGGAGTAGGGGAGATGAGATTTGGAACTTGCACTGCAGTAGGAGTAGAAGGAGAATCTGCAGGGATCATTTGTTTTGGTTGCTCTAGAGGACCACCATCATTCCGTGCCTTCGTCCTTTTAGATTTTGCCTTGTCAAGTAAACACACAAGAAAAAGGAATGAAATTCACACTTCCAAATTCGTTGATGCATGATACTGACAAACACAACTTTTATGTATGGCAACCACATTGTAGGAGGATGGAATATGTATGAAAAACGCTAAACATAAGGCATTTCAACAAATTGGAAGCAATGCAATCTAGACACTATATGAAAGATCCAACCAAAATCACTCTACCAAGTTAGATGTGTCTCATTATAAGTGGCACTTCAACAAATTAGAGGCAATACATGTTTGAAATGATATGCAAGATGCAACCAATATTACACTGTCAACTTGAAGGTGTATCGTTAGAAGTGATTGACGAGGGATACACAAGAAAAGTAGTTTGATGTAAGAACATGGTTAATAGAAAGACGTAGTATGTACCAAAAACAGGAAGGCATATCATATTCACAGGTATAATGTGTTAACTAAGCAGATGCAATTTACTCTAATTAGAAGCATTACAAGGTAGACACCATATGCAACATGCAACCACATATCACACTGCCAAGTAAGAGCAAGCACTCTTTAAACTGCCTAGCTGTTTCTTGAGAATCATGTGGGGAGGATGACACTGCACTCTTTAAACGAGTAGCATGTCTCATAGTAACCCACTGGGTGACTGTCTCATCATAAGTGATTGATGAGGGATACAAAAGAGCATTAGTTTGATGTACGAACATGGTTAATAGACATATGTAGTATGTAGCAAAAACAGGAAGGCATGTCATTATCGAAGGTATAATGTGTGAAGTAAGCAGATGCAATTTAACCAAATTGGAAGCAATACAAGCTAGACAACATATGCAACATGCAATCACATTTGACAGCGCGAAGTTAAAGCAAGCACATGGGATGGTTGTGTGTGGCAATTGAGATCATCAACTGCAGAGCTACGTTTACTGTCTCCATTTGCTAATACTGCACCCTTTAGAGTGCTGAAATGCTTAGTGCTTATCTTTGAATTACACTGGAGCAACTTCTATCTTTTCTTTTTTGTATTCATCAACACAGCGTCAGAGTCTGAAATACCCATGCATAAAAAAATAATAGTGTGAGTATGGGTGAAGTGTGTGCACAAGTAGTATAGTGTAAAGGCAGCAGATAGCAGGTCGGTGAGAAATAAATGACGAGAGACATATGATAGCTCTACAACATGCATGACACACGAAATTACTGCAGGATTCTATGAAAATAATAGTTGACTGAAAACAAATAGGTCAGCCCATTTTTTCTGCATTGTCCGATGTACAAAGAACGGGCAGATCGCCTTCATCTACCTCCAGCCAGTCAGTGTTACGATCTTCCTCGAAACGCCAACGACCATCGGCTCAGTCCCCTGCCTCCACCCTCCCCTCGATCTCACCGCACCGCCGTGCTTGGCACCGCCCCCCGGCCATCCCTTCAAGCCCCTCCGACCTCCAGATCAGGCACAAGTAGCTCCTGTGCCCCACACCCCTATGATAGACACCGATGCACCACTTTCCCGGCGAACAGGCAGACTAGGTGCTCCGCGCGCCTAAGCGGGTGCTGCTTCTTTTAATTGTGGTTCGACTGACCCTGAATTGAAATCCAAGCGGGCTACTGACCTCTAGCAAAGGTGAAATAGTAAATGGGAGGAAACCTTGTGCATTTAGTATCACAAACAAGATGCAGTAAGAAGCGCTCAGCTAGTTTCTTTCGTGGGATGAATATGGTGTGAGCAGAGATGTAAGATTTGCACGAATAAGGGAAGAGGAGTACATCTTTCTACTGGCAGTGTTGTGTCCTCCTTCTGTTTTTCCAACGATCTTTTTGTGGTTTGCTGGAAACAAGAACTTGCGGAGGATGTTGGAGCCTTGGACGAACCCATGGCCAAGTTGTGAGTGTGGTGCAGTGGTCGTCTGTCGGCGGCGAGGAACCAATCCGAGGGGGCGAATGATGGCATAGCAGGAACAGCTCCGGTGCGGTGGACGGTTGCAACAGTGGAACGACAGCGGTGAGGCGTAGGACGGTGTGGTCGAAGTGGTTCTGGTACGGCGCACGTCGGCGCCGGCGTCGTGGAGGCAGCTCTACCTCGGCTTCAGCTGCTAAGTCCTTGAGGGTGTTGCGGTTGCAGTCACATTGGAAGACGACGTCGGTGTACCGGCTCCGGCGTGATGGAGGAGGGCGATGGTGGATTGGGCGCTATGGGGTGGAGTACGGAGGAGGCTGGGGTTTCGCGGCTGGTGGAGAGGGCATTTTGGTGCCCATGGAGTATGAATGGGGAAACGTAGGGAGGGGAACTAAGGGGGAACAATGTTTCGGTTTGGGACGCGCTTTTTTAAAATTTGGGGTAAGTTACAAACTTTTCCCCATCTAAACTTTTGGACATATTGCGGGTTGGGGGTTGGACAGTAATCTCAGGTGTCCCAAATGGTGGGCGGGATAGATTTCGGCCGAGCGCATGGGTGTTTAGGTGCCCACGGCGTATGAATGCTTCTTGGAGGCGGTTGCGACTGGCGTCTTGGTGAAGTTACAAACCTACCCCGAGTTTAGACCTTTGGACATCGGGCCGATAGGCTACACGGGCCAGAGTCAGGACAATAATTTCCTACCACCAAACATTAGTCTCGCGTGGTTTCGGGTGACCCTGCTTATTTGGCGCTTCGTTCAATATTTGGGAGCAGAAGCATTAACGTTTTCGGTTCTCTTGAATTGAACTTTCAGGAGTTGTCAAACTTCACAAATCTTTACTCTTGAAAACCTTAAAGCTACGATTATTTTGGAATTGAGGGGGTACATTTGGATATACATTGTACATGATTATATATGAAAAAATATGCAACTTACCTCAGTTCATGCATGGTTCCAGATATAATCTCCTTGGTTGCAAAAAAAATAGTTAGACATGTGTATGAATATATAGCTTGTTCAAATGCACAAAAAAGATTGATGCCCCCTTTTAGATCTGATTTACAAATGCCATTATCTCGTGTTCAAATAGATGAATGTATTTCCTATGAATTCGAATCTTCGAAACACCATTTATGTTGAATTCAACATGTATTCTATTTCGTGGCTAGCAATTTGGAATGTATCCATGTAAGTGAAAAATGTATAAAGTGCTTCACACTAATAGCATGGAGTGCACTAATTAATGTTTATATATGAATTGCAAAAGCAATGCATTGCCTGTATTTCAAACCACTCTCACTCTATGGATCGATAATATGAAATAAACACATGCACATGCTAGAATTCAATAGAGTATGGGTGTCTGATAGACTGATTTTCGTTCATACGCAAATTGCAAAATTCATGATCTCATCCAAAAATAATAATGCCATTTATATTTTCATTTAATGCATAGAACCGCCTTTTACATGTAGATGCACTATGCCTCGGCCCATTCTCACAAACGCACTATATATCTCCCTATCTAACGCATAAGTGTGCACACTTTATATGCATAGGCATTTCTCTTTCACACATGCTCACAATATCTCCCGGAGTGTCGGGGTGTCTCACACACACGCTCTCTCCCTATCTCTCTCTCTTTCTGACTACTATGTACCACTCTTTTCACTAATCTAAGTTGGAAAACACTATTTCTCTCACATGTGTATATATACATGCACGGTCTCTACTAACCCTCTATACGCACATATATGTGCCTACGTGTCTCCCGCAGGCACATTATCTTTAGGTCTCTCTGGCACACATTTCCCCCCACCCCCACCCCCACACAGACACACCTCTCTCTTATTAGTTTGCAGATATGATTCCATTAGATCATTTGGTAAGATATCCCTGACTGTTAGGCTGGATGGTAATACGAGGCAAAGTTTTACCCTAGTTCGGACCCTTGCAGTTGAGGGAAAAGCCTACTCCTGGTACTGTATATTAGTGATAGGGGTGTGTACAAAGTACACATGAATACCAGGCATTGTGCGTGTGTGTATACTATCGACGAACTAGCCCCCAGGCTTCTATAACATACTCGAGGCCTAGGGTTACAAATCATATATAGTCGGCTTATCACCAGTGGGGATAGAGTCCTCCACGAATCTGGTAGCTTTGTGTTGTACTCCGAGTCCTCCACATGGGTCTTCGTATGATGCGTCTCAGTCCAACCTATGTGGCGCAGGATGGGACCGACCCATGAGTCCTCATGTTAACCCACCACAACTAGAAATGATGTGCCCACCCAACTAGAAATGATGTGCCCACCACACCACACACGCAATAGACCACTAAGAAAATAAGCATATACAATAGTACAATGTTATACATGAAAGTTAATTGCATGGTGCATCCAAAAATATTTGTTCTGCATTGTGAATGTTTATATTTTCTCCTAAAATATTAGTCACGGGAATGAGAAACGAAGGGCATATCTCTCCTTGTCTCCACCGGACACCCCCTCTTTCTACACCACTTTCACGTACGCACACAAACTATCTATCGGCCCTCCAAAGCTATGCATGCCCATGACACATTCACGTGTGATGGTCACTGTATTTCAAGCAAAAGCACTATACGGTCACTGGACTTCAGAATATGCTCATTACGGTCACCGTATACATTCTCGTGGTGATCATACGGTATCTAGCTCACGATACGTCTCCGTATTTTGTTGATGACACTGACGAACTTTGTATATGATGCGTGCTCCATATTTTGTTGACGATACTTACGGTCATTGTATTTGAAGCGAAAGCATGATATGGTCACTGGACTTCAGAATAAGCTCATCACGGTCACCACATACATTTTGTGGCGCTAACCAACCTGTGGTTGGATGGTTAGGAGGACAATGGTTTCTCGAGCCCACCGGGGTTAAAGTCCTGGTGCTCGCATTTATCCTGGGTTAATTTCAGTATTTTCCGGCAATGTGCGTTCAGTGGGAGGAGACGTTCCACTCAACTACGAGGCACCTACGGTGACTTCGTAAAATCTCAAGATCATATGCTGGCTCACTCTCTCGAAGGCGCTCATAGGGGCAGGGTTTGCGTGTGTGCGCTTATAGCGGTGAGTGCTTGCGCGTATATATGAGCCCATGCGTCTATACCTGTTAAAAAATACATGTCATGATTTTATGGTCACTAGCTCACCCGTACAACTCCGTATTTTGTTGATGACACAATCAGTTGACCAGTCAAATGTTCCACGTGGCGCAACTAGTGTTGCACCATCAGGGTGCGTACCCGTGCGGCCCACCTGTCAGCGCGTATATGAAAGAAAGAAAGGGTAGGTTGAGTCTGTACTGTGCTAATAAAATACATTTTAGGGTGATCATACGGTCACTGGCTCACCATACAGCTCCGTAATTTGTTGATGACACGATCAATTGACCAGTCAAACGGTCCACATTCAGCAGCGCACATACACATAACAAAAAAGTCAGTCGACTGACGTGTAGCCTCACCCCGCACGCACACAACACTCGCACAAACACACACACGCAATGCAGGCATGCAACACTGACACGTACACATAACGAACACACGCATGCATGCAGGCGTGCAACACTAACACGTACAAATGCACTCACGAACACACGCACATACGCACACATGCATGCAACACTGAAACGTACACATGCACGCATGCAACACTCGCATGCCTGCATGCACACAACACATGACACAAGACACACGCTCAACCTATATGTGCATGCACCCGTTGTTAAGGACATGGATTGTTACGGGTATTAATCAATCTTATCTATGATAAGCAGAACATTGATGTTTGCAGCGGTCTTTATGAATCACAACGTATCGAATGGGGTATCAACATATATATGAAAAATTTAAAATTCTCTTACATTATATAGTAGGATTATCTACAAGAAATAGATGACGTCACACTCAATGAACAACCATCAGTTTATGAAATGCCCGCTTCTGACCGCCCTGGCCCACCAAAAGTTCCTCTGCCATGCGCTGCCTGCGTTGGGTCACTAACATGCAGGACATGTACCCAAAGAGCCCACACGTCAGTGGAAGAACGACACGGTGTCGTACGTCAAAGTCGAGGCGCCACTCGCTGCTCGCCCGGCTGGACACGCCTCCTTGCCGCATTCAAACGCCTCCATGAAACCCGCCCGTGTGGAAGCTGAGAAACCCATTCTGGACACACGTCCGTTCATGACTGGGCTGGAATTAAACGCAACGTGTCACATCCCTAGCTTCTGGCATTGCACTAGGCTAACTTCATGTGTGCATCATGTTTAAACTTTGATAGAAACTTGAAATGGGGATGTCCAAACCCTAGTACCAAATGGAATTCAAATAGGTTCAACCTAAAAATATTTTCAGCGAATCCAAATGGCCTTCAAAAATGTTCACCATTTTTGGAAATACTGTAAACAGTAACCAGAGATGTTGCACATTTTTCCATGACATTTGGATTATGGAATTAACTCATATTGTATTTGAATTGGGGCATTTAAATCCTATAAATATTTTAAATGCTCCAATAATTCTGAAACTAGTTGAGGGCTGTTGGAAATAATTTCAAAAGTGCCCACAAATATTTTCAGCATTTTACAAAATGGTTTAGCATTATTACTAAATCAAAAAAGAGAAACAAAATAGAAAACAGAGAGAATAAAAGAGAGAGAGAGAGAGAGAAACCTACCTGGCGCTCACGTGCAGCAGAGCCGGCCCAGCTCCCGTTCTGGTCCAGCCCACCACCGCAAATCCCCTCACCCGTCGTCTACCTCTGCCTACTGGCAGAGGCGTGTCACCCGCACGCGCATCGGACGCCACCTCCTGTTTCGCCGTGTCGCGCTCTCCGTCAACCCAATCCCGCGCCTGGAGATGCCTCGAAGCCCCTCTCTCCTCTCCCTCACTCGCTGCACTCTCTCCCTCTCCTCTGCCCCCTCTCCAGCAGCCGCCCAAGAGCCACCCAGCTCGTCGCTGCCGCTCGCAGTTGCCGCGGCCAGAGCCACCTCCTCGCCCTCCGCCCGAGTCAAGAAGCTCCACCGCTTCGTCCTCGACGTCCCCACCGACCCACGCGTCGCCGGACGCCCTAAATGCCCTCACCGCCGTCTTCTTCAACCTCGGGTTGACCGAGATCGCCATCGCCTGTACGTCGCCGCCAGGCCGCCCCCGAGCTCGCCGTCTCCTTCATTCGAACCGCCGTGAGCCCCTGCCTCTTTTCCCCTCTCTCCCGTGCTCTTTTCCTCGCCATAGCCGCCACTTCACCGACGACCGAATCGCGCCGCCACCTCAGCCCCTCGCCGTCATGGACACGGTCATCGTAGCCCCAACCGAGCACACCCACGTGCTCACCGCACCCCGTAGACTCAGTAGGTGCTACACGCGCAACGCCACGGCCACCATAGCCTCGTCTCCGAGCTCGGCCGAACTCCGGCCGCCGCCATGGGGTCGCTCCCGGCGAACTCCGGCCACCCCACACCCTCCCACTAGTCCCCCTGGATGCGCGCGAGCATGGGCTACCTCCTGGTGCCCTGGGCGCATCGATCCGTCTCCTCTGGCGCAACTCCGACGGACGCCGCCGCGGATTGAGGTCGCCACCGGCCAAACTCCGGCGTGCTGACGTGGCCGCGTGATTAGCGGCTAACCCCCCTCCCACTAAACAAACCCTGAGCCAATGACACTGGGCCCCACACACTTAACTAACCACAACTTAATTCCTGTTTAGATTAAATTAACCACGGTGGCCGCACGCGTCAGTTTTGAACATGCTGGCGTGGCCGTTGACTGGGCCCACACGGCAGCGACCGTAGACAGCACCGTGACACTGACCAATGGGACACTAGTCAGATTTGACCTAGACCGGCCCCGTTGACTAGCTGACGTCACAGTGACGTACTGCTGACGCAATACTTCATTTTCTGGATTTATTCTTTTACAGGAAATTCCAGAAAATGCCCAAAACTTCTAAAATTCATAGAAATTCAACCATAGCTCCAAATCAAATAATTTATATATGAAAAATGATCAGAAAAATTCAATCTATCCATATGTACCATTTTCATGCATGTTAGAACAACTTATGACTACTGTTTAGGACAATTCAATTAAATGGCATTTAAATAATCACATATGGAGTTTGAATTTGAATCGTTGATTCAAACCAACTTCATTTAACTTGCTGCTAGTTGCATTAGCTCAAATCACAGCATATTGCCATGTCATGATCATGCATCATATCGTGCATTGCATTGATTGTGTTCTTCCTTGTTTGCCGGTGTTTGTCCCCTCTCGATAGACGTGGTTCCGGCGATGAGTTCGATGACACCGATGAAGAACTATACTATCTTCAGAAGTGCCAGGAAAGCAAAACCCCCTTGTTCATTCCGATAAAATCCCACTCTCTCGCTCCTACTCTCTTTTACTGCATTAAGACAACAATGAGATATTTGTTATTTGCTGCGGTAGCTGAACCCCTTTATCCTTTGCATGACCTGTCATTGCCACAGTAAATAGATGAAACCCACTAGCATGAGTAGGAGTTGTTTGAGCCCTGATGTGCCTACTCATCCATGTTTGTTTGTCATGCCTGCTACTGCTTAGGGTTGAGTCAGGTCTGATTCAGCGGAGATGAATCGGAGGTGTGTGAACATGTCCTACTGTTGAGAGCTAAATGTGTGAACATGATTTGGTAAAGGTAGCGGTGAGAGGCCATGTAGGAGTACATGGTGGGTTGTCTCATTGCAGCCCTCCTCAGGAACTGAGTTCTGTGTTTGTGATCCATGAACAGTTACTACCACGCATTGGAATGCTTAAGTGCCCCTCTCGACTTATTAATCAACCTGATCTCTGTCCAGGAGTTGCAACTAGTTTTTGGTGTTTGTAGGTAGTGTTAGTAGTCTACCAAGTGGCACCCGGTACAGGTGGGCTTGGGACAGACTAGGCACAGTGGCACGGTGTACCAAGTGGCACCCGGATGGTGGGCTTGGGAACCCTGCTCACAATGTTTGGGACCGTGAGCAACACCCCGGCCGGATCTCCTTGCGGATGGAACCCGAATATGCGATAAACCTGGACGAGAGACTTGTGTGGTTAGTCAGGTCGTGGCCGACTCCCTCGCCAGGCTTCCGCTTGAAGGTTGCCGAGATACACGAGGTGTACATGGCGGTAAGTGGCGAGAGCGTGTGTGAAGAAGTACACCCCTGCAGGGTTAACATTATCTATTCGAATAGCCGTGTCCGCGGAAAAGGACTTCTGGGTTGCCTGTACAGTTCATAGACAAGTGAAAGTGGATAGTTTAAAATACGCAAGATAAGCGTGAGTACTATGGATGGCGTTCTCGTAGGGAGACGGGAGCGGATCCATAGTGGTGTATTGATATGGTGAATATGTGGACTCGTGTGCGCCACCTCAAAAGAGTTACTTGCAGTCGTAGTTCAGGATAGCCACCGAGTCAAAGCTGGCTTGCTGTAGTTAAACCCCACCACCCCTTGTTGATAATGATGCATATGTAGTTAGATCTGATGTAAGTCTTGCTGGGTACATTTGTACTCACGTTGCTTAATTTATGTTTTTGCAGAGAGACTTCAGTCTCGCTAGTAGTACCGCGTGGACTTCGACGTTTAGCATGTTACCTCAGATACGATCTTGTGCCCTCGGCAGGATCTGGTAGATAGTCAGGCTTCTCAGCCTTTTTCATTTGTAGATGTCTGTACTCAGACATGTTAAGCTTCCGTTTGTGCCTTGACTTGTATGCTCTGAATGTTGGGTCGTGGGACCCATGTTTGTAATATCTCGATCCTCGGAGCCTATTGAATAAAATACTTGAGTCGTAGAGTCATGTTGTGATGCCATGTTGTACTTGCACATATCGAGCATATTGTGTGTATGTTATTGAAATGCTTGGTCTATGTGGGATCTGACTATCTAGTTGTTTATCCTTAGTAGCATCTCTTACCGGGAAATGTCTCCTAGTGCTTCCACCGAGCCATGGTAGCTTCCTACTGCTCCGGAACACTTAGGCTGGCCGGCATGTGTCCTTCTTCGTTCCTGTGTCTGTCCCTTCGGGGAAATGTCACGCGATGAATACCCGAGTCCTGTTAGCCCGCTACCGCCCAGTTCATCGAAGTCCTGTTAGCCCAGTGCTACAGCCTGGATTCACTCGCTGATGACCGACACATTCGATGCTGGGTCATGGATGCCTGTCCCTGTAAGTTTGTGCCACTTTGGGTTTACGACTAGCCATGTCAGCCCGGGCTCCTTATCATATGGATGCTAGCGACACTATCATATACGTGTGCCAAAAGGCGCAAGCGGTCCCGGGCGAAGGTAAGGCGACACCCGTGGGGATACCGTGCATGAGGCCGCAAAGTGATATGAGGTGTTACATGCTAGATCGATGTGACATTGAGTCGGGGTCCTGACAGCTTTGGTATTAGAGCTTGACTTCCTGTAGGATTACCAAGCCAAACTGGTCGAAGTTGAGTCTAGAAATGCTTTAGTTATATGTAAGGGAGTTGATTGTGGGATGGAACGTAAGGCTCTTTTTACTCCTTTACCTTATGCCCTCTGATCTGAGTCATCTTAACTTTCCTACGGGGTTAAGAAACTAGGCTTTCTCTTCTTTCTATTAGGATCTGTTGCTAATCCGTAGACTTATAAGATTGTTGGATTTAAGCCTCAGTTCAGCTCCTACTACTTCCGTATGTTAACTGTTGATCTCAGAACCTTGATATTATGATGATCGAGTGGTTATGCCACCATTTTTGTAGCATGTCTCAAATCTTTTCGAGCATTTACAGTTGTTATGCTGTCCGAGTCATCCCAGGTTTCTAAATAATCTGATGCATTTGCAAATCCCTTCTTTTCGTTCTGATGTCTTTTTAGGCCAGGTTAGCCACACGAAATTGCTAAGTTAAGGTAGTCTGTTGCCTCGACATATATGTTGGAGCTAGTATTATGACCCTAAGTGTCTAGAGTATCACCTAGTAACTTAGCCATGTTTTGTGTTCCCAGTGTGATGATTCTGGCCATCATTCTCGAAAGCATTCCATGATGCCATTTAGTTAGTAGGCATTCTACTTCTGGGTTCTGAACCCGAGATTCACCCTACTTCATGTTGTTAGTATTTGCTAGTTCCTTCAGAATATTAGTAACCTTTGCAATAGTCCTCGAGGTTCGTGGTATTTCCTTCTTCCAAACACTATGAACCGCTTATGGCAGAAGTTCTTAGAACTGAAGGATCACCACCAGAGTGCTCTTGACGGGTTCTCCATTCTATATTGTGACTCTGCCAGTTCAACCTCTCTGCATGGATTATCCCGAAGAAACTTGTTGAACTTGGTTCGACATATTAATCTATGCATCCACAACTCAGAAAATCATATGTTCCTTTGAGTTGTCCCCCTTTACTTGTATTCCGATCCTTGTCTATCAATTGATAGTCAGGAGTGATTATGCATTCGTTTATCGATGCCTATTACTCTTGTGGTCCCTCAAGCCATTCTATTCCAGAGTGACTAGGAGAAACAAACTCCAGTACCTCTTCCATATCCGGGATTGGGTCAAAGTAGTTGTATTCCGCAGATCAAAATGCCAATCCAGCTTTTGATTTTGTTCTACCCTGGAGTATTACCCCCTTTATGTTAGGATTTTCATGAGAATTGCACCAGCTCTTGTGAATTATTGACGCAGTGATACTTCTCGCCACCATTTTTCATTTCTCGGTTTCCATGTTGTTGCAACCGGAACGCCGATAGGTTAAATATGATGTGTGAAATCAATACTCCTAGAAACCTTGTTGCTTGGTAGATAATGGACAATAATTTCATCCTTAGCATGTTGGTTACTGAATCATCATCCTAAGGTTGATCGTGCTACCTAATCCTTATTCCGGTGCACTTTTCAATCAATGAGTTAGGATAGTGCCAATCCTTGCTTATTTGATCATATCGTCTTGCCTGAGAAGCAAGATTGTTCTCGAGCTTAGTAACATACCGGTGGTTCGTGATTTTCCGAATGTCTTCTCGGAAGTATCACCAGGTTGTCACCTGACCGCTATGTTGAGTTCGTGATCAAGTTGGTTTATTCCTATAAACCACCCTTTCTCCAAGAATCCGTGTTGGATACCCCTGAGCTAGTTGGTTAAGCTAAACAACAACTTGGAGATCTGGAAGATAAAGGCCTCTCCGACTTAGTTCATATTAAGGGATATCTTGTATGTATGTTGAAGAAAGATGATGTCTTCATCGATTGGTCCCTGTGATCAGTTGTTGGACCTATTATCTTGTCAAAACTTTGATTTGAGTGTGGGCTATCCTCAAATCAAATCAGAACCAATGATGTTCGTAATGTTGTCTTACTCGTTGTTGATTCCTCGAGCATACACCATTACATCTTTCCGGTCTGACCAATGCTATCACCTTGTTCACATAATTGTGGAATTCCATTTTGATGGAAACCTGAATAAATTGTTGTTGAGCCCATCGACAACATCCTTATCTTTTCCATAATTTTGTTGAACATTAAGCTAGTGTTGGAAACTTTTGAAAGCATTTCTTCATGTCCCGTGCATGAAGCATATGTCCGGATGAAAGAAGTGACCTCCTCTAGTTCATGTGCATTTGATGCAAGTTGCCGCCGTGGATTCGAGAAAGTCAATGTTGCTTCCTCCGGCATCATCCCAAATCAGCCATTCACGTGCAAAGCATTCTATGGTCTGTTAGACTGATCATCTTCGTTCCATATGAATTCCGTAGCACACCATGCCACTGACTGATTTGTTCTAGGAGAAGGAGTTCTTTTCAAGAGCTAACCCGGGCTTAATCAAGGACTTCGATATCCTCGAAGATGGTTCCCCACTTGAACTCGGTAGTGTTTAATTATAAGACTACTACGTGGCCATGCTTGTCTGGGACAACGTGTTCACATGTTTGTAGCAGAACCAGCTCATGTTTTGGAGCTTACTATCGTAGTCCATTTCCCAAGAATCTCGCAACGTCGCCTCCTCGATTTCCGTTGCAAACTTTCATTTTTATTTCTAGACTCGATGAGTCTGGAATATTCTGACACTAACCAGATCTGAATCTCAGGCAGATTTGATGGTTGGAACATTTCCCAAGAACTACAATATTGGTCTCTCTGTAACCGGTAAAGTGGATGTCGTGGCCAACACACCCAGCCGGAAGACCTGTTATTGTAATATCTTGATTGAAAAAGTTGGCCACCTCCCCATAAGGATTTTGTAGGATTTACTTCCGTAGTTATTCCTTATGGATTTTTGAGCTCCCAAAGTCCGGCCTATACTTGATGGCCACGTTAATGCTTTAAGTACGACTGTGGTATGTAGAACATCAAGGAGAACATTAGAAGCGGAGTGCTAAATGTCTCTCGGTCGATTATCCAGATTTTGTCCCCTTGGCCTCGCTAAGGTGAAATCTGACAGGATGTTATCTTCCTTTGCATCTGCATTGTCCATCACTATTCATTATGGTAGTACGTTGTGTTGTCGGGATCCCTGTCATGGATGTTGGTAAAACCTTGATGAATATGGAAATGCTCAAGTTCTTGAGAGCACGCTCAAGCGCTAGGTGTTTTCATCGGCACTAACTGGGATTGCTCCCAGTTTCCTTGGTTATGCTATAACTTTTCAACAGTGGACTCACTCTCTACTATTGGGCTTCTCCCCAGTTACTAAAATCATCCCTTGTGTTGTTTTCAACAAGGTAATCCACATCATCCATTCTAGTCCGGGTATGCCATTCTACCGAACCCCTCCAAATGATCGTTCGAGAATTGCCTTAGCCTGGTATGGAGAGTTTCAATGGTCCTTTCCGATAGAGTTTCCTTCTGACTTCGTCGAGTTGGATGAAGATCTCGCAAGCAAAGACGTCAAGATCAATATGAAGCAATGAATCAACATCTTTGAGAAGGACAATTGGATCGTGTTAGCTTTGTGTCCCCTCTGTCTTCTTACCTCACGTCTTGAATCTCGGGACGAGATTCTTGCTTAGTGGGGGTGAGTGGTCACATCCCTAGCTTCTGGCATTGCACTAGGCTAACTTCATGTGTGCATCATGTTTAAACTTTGATAGAAACTTGAAATGGGGATGTCCAAACCCTAGTACCAAATGGAATTCAAATAGGTTCAACCTAAAAATATTTTCAGCGAATCCAAATGGCCTTCAAAAATGTTCACCATTTTTGGAAATACTGTAAACAGTAACCAGAGATGTTGCACATTTTTCCATGACATTTGGATTATTGAATTAACTCATATTGTATTTGAATTGGGGCATTTAAATCCTATAAATATTTTAAATGCTCCAATAGTTCTGAAACTAGTTGAGGGCTGTTGGAAATAATTTCAAAAGTGCCCACAAATATTTTCAGCATTTTACAAAATGGTTTAGCATTATTACTAAATCAAAACAGAGAAACAAAATAGAAAACAGAGAGAATAAAAGAGAGAGAGAGAAACCTACCTGGCGCTCACGTGCAGCAGAGCCGGCCCAGCTCCCGTTCTGGCCCAGCCCACCACCGCAAATCCCCTCACCCGTCGTCTACCTCTGCCTACTGGTAGAGGCGTGTCGCCCGCACGCGCATCGGACGCCACCTCCTGCTTCACCGTGTCGCGCTCTCCGTCAACCCAATCCCGCGCCTGGAGACGCCTCGAAGCCCCTCTCTCCTCTCCCTCACTCGCTGCACTCTCTTCCTCTCCTCTGCCCCCTCTCCAGCAGCTGCCCGAGAGCCACCCAGCTCGTCGCCGCCGCTCGCAGTTGCCGCGGCCAGAGCCACCTCCTCGCCCTCCGCTCGAGTCAAGAAGCTCCACCGCTTCGTCCTCGACGTCCCCACCGACCCACGCGTCGCCGGACGCCCTAAACGCCCTCACCGCCGTCTTCTTCAACCTCGGGTTGACTGAGATCACCGTCGCCCGTACGTCGCTGCCAGGCCGCCCCCGAGCTCGCCGTCTCCTTCATTCGAACCACCGTGAGCCCCTGCCTCTTTTCCCCTCTCTCCCGTGCTCTTTTCCTCGCCATAGCCGCCGCTTCGCCGATGACCGAATCGCGCCGCCGCCTCAGCCCGTCGCCGTCGTGGCCACGGTCACCGTAGCCCCAACCGAGCACACCCACGTGCTCACCGCACCCCGTAGACTCAGTAGGTGCTACACGCGCAATGCCACGACCACCATAGCCTCGTCTCCGAGCTCGGCCGAACTCCGCCCGCCGCCATGGGATCGCTCCCGGCGAACTCCGGCCACCGCACACCCTCCCACTGGTCCCCCTGGATGCGCGCGAGCATGGGCTACCTCCTGGTGCCCTGGGCGCATCGATCTGTCGCCTCTAGCGCAACTCCGACGGACGCCGCCGCGGATTGAGGTGGCCGCCGGCCAAACTCCGGTGTGCTGACGTGGCCGCGTGATTAGCGGCTAACCCCCCTCCCACTAAACAAACCCTGAGCCAATGACATTGGGCTCCACACACATAACTAACCACAACTTAATTCCTGTTTAGATTAAATTAACCATGGTGGCCCCACGCGTCAGTTTTGACCATGCTGGCATGGCCGTTGACTGGGCCCACACGGCAGCGACCGTAGACAGCACCGTGACACTGACCAATGGGACCCACTAGTCAGATTTGACCTAGACCGGCCCCGTTGACCAGCTGACGTCACAGTGACGTACTGCTGACGCAATAATTCATTTTCTGGATTTATTCTTTTACAGGAAATTCCAGAAAATGCCCAAAACTTCTAAAATTCATAGAAATTCAACCGTAGCTCCAAATCAAATAATTTATATATGAAAAATGATCAAAAAATTCAATCTATCCATCTGTACCATTTTCATGCATGTTAGAACAACTTATGACTACTGTTTAGGACAATTCAATTAAATGGCATTTAAATAATCACATATGGAGTTTGAATTTGAATCGTTGATTCAAACCAACTTCATTTAACTTGCTGCTAGTTGCATTAGCTCAAATCACAGCATATTGCCATGTCATGATCATGCATCATATCGTGCATTGCATTGATTGTGTTCTTCCTTGTTTGCCGGTGTTTGTCCCCTCTCGATAGACGTGGTTCCGACGATGAGTTCGATGACACCGATGAAGAACTATACTATCTTCAGAAGTGCCAGGCAAGCAAAACCCCCTTGTTCATTCCGATAAAATCCCACTCTCTCGCTCCTGCTCTCTTTTACTTCATTAGGACAACAACGAGATATTTGTTATTTGCTGTGGTAGCTGAACCCCTTTATCCTTTGCATGACCTGTCATTGCCACAGTAAATAGATGAAACCCACTAGCATGAGTAGGAGTTGTTTGAGCCCTGATGTGCCTACTCATCCATGTTTGTTTTTCATGCCTGCTACTGCTTAGAGTTGAGTCAGGTCTGATTCATCGGAGATGAATCGAAGGTGTGTGAACATGTCCTACTGTTGAGAGCTAAGTGTGTGAACATGATTTGGTAAAGGTAGAGGTGAGAGGCCATGTAGGAGTACATGGTGGGTTGTCTCATTGCAGCCATCCTCAAGAACTGAGTTTTGTGTTTGTGATCCATGAATAGTTACTACCACGCATTGGAATGCTTAAGTGCCCCTCTCAACTTATTAATCAACCTGATCTCTGTCCAGGAGTTGCAACTAGTTTCTGGTGTTTGTAGGTAGTGTTAGTAGTCTACCAAGTGGCACACGGTACAGGTGGGCTTGGGACAGACTAGGCACAGTGGCACGATGTACCAAGTGGCACCCGGATGGTGGGCTTGGGAACCCTGCTCACATCGTTTGGGGCGGGGAGCGACACCCCGGCCGGATCTCCTTGCGGATGGAACCCGAATAGGCGATAAACCTGGACGAGAGACTTGTGTGGTTAGTCAGGTCATGGCCGACTCCCTCGCCAGGCTTCCGCTTGAAGGTTGCCGAGGTACACGAGGTGTACATGGCGGTAAGTGGCGAGAGCGTGTGTGAAGAAGTACACCCCTGCAGGGTTAACATTATCTATTCGAATAGCCGTGTCCGCGGAAAAGGACTTCTGGGTTGCCTGTACAGTTCATAGACAAGTGAAAGTGGATACTTTAAAATACGCAAGATAAGCGTGAGTGCTATGGATGGCGTTCTCGTAGGGAGACGGGAGTGGATCCATAGTGGTGTATTGATATGGTGAATATGTGGACTCGTGTGCGCCACCTCAAAAGAGTTACTTGCAGTCGTAGTTCAGGATAGCCACCGAGTCAAAGCTGGCTTGCTGCAGTTAAACCCCACCACCCCTTGTTGATAATGATGCATATGTAGTTAGATCTGATGTAAGTCTTGCTGGGTACATTTGTACTCACGTTGCTTAATTTATGTTTTTGCAGAGAGACTTCAGTCTCGCTAGTAGTACCGCGTGGACTTCGACGTTTAGCTTGTTACCTCAGCTATGATCTTGTGCCCTCGGCAGGATCTGGTAGATAGTCAGGCTTCTCAACCTTTTTCATTTGTAGATGTCTGTACTCAGACATGTTAAGCTTCCGTTTGTGCTTTGCCTTGTATGCTCTGAATGTTGGGTCGTGGGACCCATGTTTGTAATCTCTCGCTCCTGGGAGCCTATTGAATAAAATACTTGAGTCGTAGAGTCATGTTGTGATGCCATGTTGTACTTGCACATATCGAGCATATTGTGTGTATGTTATTGAAATGCTTGGTATGTGTGGGGTCTGACTATCTAGTTGTTTATCCTTAGTAGCATCTCTTACCGGGAAATGTCTCCTAGTGCTTCCACCGAGCCATGGTAGATTCCTACTGCTCCGGAACACTTAGGCTGGCCGGCATGTGTCCTTCTTCGTTCCTGTGTCTGTCGCTTCGGGGAAATGTCACGCGATGAATACCGGAGTCCTGTTAGCTCGCTACAGCCCGGTTCACCGGAGTCCTGTTAGCCCAGTGCTATAGCCTGGATTCACTCGCTGATGACCGACACGTTCGATGCTGGGTCATGGATGCCTGTCCCTGTAAGTTTGTGCCACTTTGGGTTTATGACTAGCCATGTCAGCCCGGGCTCCTTATCATATGGATGCTAGCGATACTATCATATACGTGTGCCAAAAGGCGCAAACGGTCCCGGGCGAAGGTAAGGCGACACCCGTGGGGATACCGTGCATGAGGCCGCAAAGTGATATGAGGTGTTACATGCTAGATCGATGTGACATTGAGTCGGGGTCCTGACACAACGCCAGCCAAGCTCCTCTCGTCCGCCATGTATTTAATCTCCTATTTAAACGAGGCCAAATGCCGGCCAAGAATCGCACACCTCCGCTGCTCCCCTATCTCCTCCTTCACCATTTTGTCCACTCTTACACTGGCTTACGAAGAGTAGTTATCTCGCATCCAAGCCGGTTGGGTGGCCCGCCGAGCCCACCGAATACGAGCTAGGCAGCTTGCTGATCTACCTCCCTCCCCTCACCCAATGGAGCCAGTTGCCGCCCCAAGCCGGCGCACGGTTCAGCAACTTGCCGCTCCAGGCCAGCTCGACCAGGAGCGGTGCACGTGCATTGTTGCTGCCGTCCATGCTGCCGCCTCGTACCGTGACTCCCGTGTCTGTGACCGTGTCTCTCGTTTCTATGGTCGAGACTCCCATGCTATTGGCCGCACCATGCAAGCAGCAACAAAAGCCGGGTGCACGGAGAGCGACGAGTCGGTGGCCAGCACCTCCACGTCCGCCGCCATCATCGAGGATAAGTAGAACACGACAGGCCACCGCCCTTGGGTCCCATGAAGGCCACCGCGCAGGTGTCGCCGGCGTACACAACAGGTGTCTTGCCGGATCCTTTTGTTGCGAGGACCTTCGTCGACCCCTCATGGGCTCCACGGAAGCGGAGAAGCCCCCTTCCACCATCATCTTGGGCATCAGCCAACGATATCAGTTGGGCAGTGGGGAAGCGAGCCATCCTTTGCGCTGAAGCATATACCTCCGGGGCTCCCAGCAGTCCGGTGATCGTGCTGCCGGACATGAGGAACACAAATGGATTGGCGGGTGACCATTTAGGCCAGGTATTATATACCTGTGTTGTCTAGAACTAGCACCGCGTAGTTCATTTGAATGTAATGAAATCTGTCACGTTTGTATGAAAATCCAGTATTTTATATGATTTCTGTCATTGTTTATATGAAATATTGTCATGTTTGCATGAATTTCGTCCGATCGGTTGAGTTGTTGTCATAATGTGTGCGGCTACGGTTGGATGGCATAATTTGCGGGTCGCCGGTCGGTCTGCGACCGGCTCGGGCGGTGTGGTGGGACAAAAAAACACAGCTCATGCGAGCTGGTCTCCAACGTGTGCGCTGGAGGATGCATGAGCACCCGAGTCATTCCTCGTTCATCGGTGGCAAAGGCATCGGTGGAAAAAAGGGTTGCCAATATTTTGGCTACCCCGGGCAAGATCCAAACAACCCCTCCCAACAGATTCAAATCCCTCGTTCGCCATGAAATTTTGCGATGTGTTGCTTTCATGGACTAGCAAGATGCCCATGCATTGCACGGAACATCAAGATGCATTTTTTTACAAAACACCTGTTGTGATTGACCAATGCAGGAGTAATCCCATGTGTAAAAACTAATGATATCTTGAGAATTTTATCAGAAAAATGGCATCTCTAGAATTTTATCGGAAAAATGGTATCTCGAGAAAGATGAGAGATAAGGTGAGGAGGAGTGGGGTTTGGTGGTGACTGGTGATCGGACTGGGCGGAGGCATGGGGATGGACGATGCATTATGTCTAGGTTCGTATCTCTCTCACACACACCCACGTAGGTGGGGGACGTGCATGAAGAGAAGAGGTGCATGCTCAACGCATGTACTCCCATCTCTTTCCCAACCACACCCGCGCGGGTACACGGTGGAGCTCATTTCTGTACTGGTTGTACACTTGATGGAGCATCATCTACCATGGGTGAATAAACAAATTGTGACTTGACGCGTTATGTTAAATAAGAGGCAAACAATGTGGGGCCTATCTTAGAGGCAAGGCTCTATACACTGGAGTACTTTTGATGTGTCCCGTCAACTCACAAAACGAGGAGAAGCTTGCTTAGTATGCCGTCTCCCCCGCCCACGGGCGCGGAGTCTCGCGGGATGAGGTGAATCTTGCTTGCTAGTACGCCTTATGCCCTCTCCCTCGCACACTCGCACAGTGGCTCGCAGGACGAGGATAAAATTTTACTACTCCCTCCATTTACTCCTCATCCCTACCTTGGTTAGAGAGATTATCATATTGTTTGGAATATATGTCCTTTAGTACTCCCTCCATTTACTTATACGAGGCCACTATAAAAAAATACATTTTGCATCTATACAAGGCCACAAATAGTAATCGAGACAAAAGTTACTACTCCCTCCTTTCCAGTTTATGGCTCAATTTCAAAATCTCTCCAACCAAGGTAGATGGTGAGTGGTGGAATTAATTTCGTAGTTTGCACAAGTAATTAGTACGCTCATTTTTCTCAAGAAGTTATGTTTACCGAGGCATTAATTAGAACGAATGCATGCATGACCACTAAATTTCCATGAACTTCTACATGCATTGGTGAGTTTTTTCTTGACACTGCTTGCATCGGGTGATTTAACGCACCTCAAAATCCAACATGTGATGGTACTACTACTACAAGTAGAATTGAGACTTATAAAACAGAAAAACGATTTTTTAGATGAGCCCTATAAACCAGAAAGGAGGAAGTAGTAAGTCGAAAATGCTAAACACACGGGCTGCATACGGGGCTGTTACGGGCTTTCCAATAATACTCTTCAGCGCCCCCCTGATTTTCTCCCGGGGTGGGGCCCCAGCCTACCTCTTAATCCTATCAAAAAGTGACAAGTCAATATCACCCCGTAAACGTCCAACAAACGTCCGTGAATGTAGCAAAGCCGAGTAGTAAGTAGTACTACCTCCATAGTGTGTACGTACTCCGTAAAATCATATTTTCCCAAAACTAAGTCGCTCAACCTTTATTTGCTTGTTTCCCTTGCTGCCTCCTTGCCTCGAATATACTATGCCAAACTCCCCTGCCTGCCGCGAGGGAAAAGACCTGCCCTCACCTTTTTTAGTCTGTATCGATGGATCGCGCGAAGCAGCAAAAACCAAGCCGTGTCTTGTACTCCTCCATCGACGCTCGCTTTCATGAATTCTGTACTTCCTCTCGCCAATATGTGGGACATATAGCAACCGGGTCGATGTGTCATGCACCAAATAACTGTGCAGAATAGCAGGGGGGACACCCCAGTCATACCGCCCCAGTAGTAATAATGAGCGATGAGACGTCAAATCACAATGCCGCACCTTCCCAGACGGACGAAGCAACCATTATTTCACACTTTGCTTCGCCATCATCTCCTCCAAGAAAACCATGTAGTATTGCTTCTACCATTGTTCTGCCTCATGAGGGACACGCGCATCGCCTTGGTACATCATGACACGTGGGACCGCATGACAGGCCATGCTCCCCCGCCCATCGCTCGGTAAAATCACCTCATTTTTACTACTTCCTCCATATCGGTTTATAGGGCATGCACGTCATTCTAGGTTGAGAATTTAACTTGCTATATATGTGATGAATAGTATATGTTTAGAAACTACATCCGCTTAAGAATCCAATGATATACTTTTTGTGACATAGTAACTCATATTTAGTTAGTCAAGTGGATGACCTAGAACTACGTGCACGCCCTATAAACCGAGACGGAGAGGGTAGTATAGTATGTATCTTTTAAGATCAATATAGTCGGGATTCACCAAGGAGCAAAACCAAGTGGTAGGCTGCTCCTGTCGTGTTGGCGTAGCAACTCAAGCAGGGTCAGTCCGCACACGAAATGGAGACACACTTAACAGGACACCTTTGGCCGACATGTGGCTCATCCACCATCTTGTTCCACATGCGATGCACCAAATTATAGTTCGGAGCAGCGGTTGGACTTGGAGGCACCCCGGTCATAGCACCACAGTAGTAGTAAATGAGCGATGAGGGGTCAAATCACAAAGCCTCACCTTTCCCGCATTAAGTGGACGGACGAAGCAACCATCATTTCACTCTAGGGCGCAAGACCATAAAGAAAAGAGAAAACCAATGATGCATGCGGCGGCTACCTAGGGCACCCTAGGGTAGGGGACTCCACTACAAATCCTTGTTTTGAAAGCGCCTCCACTACAGATCCGCTTCTCCCTCGTCCTCTTGAAGAAAACCGATGATGCGCGCGGCGGTAGGGTTTGTAGGAGTACTACGGCGTGCGGGGCCACGTCATAGTAAACGGGAGAGGGATTGAGTTCGAGTCGATGCCTTAATATGTGTGGGTCGCTTGGTTTTATGGGAACGAGGCAGCATTTTGGGTTCGGGGACCAGTGGAGATATACGTACAAAATATTGTAGATGTAGGTTTGACCGAAAGGCAATGATGCATGGGGCCTGCATTTTGATATACCCGTGGCCGCGTGAAATTTGCTACTCTACTCAAAACTAGTAAGGTACACATGCATTGAACGCATGAGATTTGGAAACCAAATTATGAATAAATACACACTATAGCATGTAAAGCTTTGAGTCATATATGCATGATGTATATGTTCGTTTAGTTCTTATAGTTCATCTCATTCAAAATCAATTAGTTTTATAAAAATGTTAAGATTCATGGGGTTGTGCATTGTAAAGCATAAAGTAAAAAACAAATAATGGCAATTCATTTAAAAAAAGTTTGGGAAATTATGATACGGAAGATTCTAGAACAAAGAAGAAGTAGTTGTGTTTTGAGGTTTGTGCATTATGCTTAAGTTCAACCATGGAGTCTTCTTAATTGTACATGTGGCAGAATCTGGTGGAATGTTGATGATATCCAACGGCCAGTAGTGCTCGGATTTTCCATCTCTGCACAGTCGGATTAGCTTCATCCAGTGACCATCTTTCAAAGTTATTCGCACACTATATAGGGGTATAGATAATGCATAAAAGTTCCTCCAAAAACATCTATAACTAAAGAGAAAAAATGAATTGCAGTTAAAGGAATGACATTTCTAATAAAAATGTGAATGTGAACTACATATGTGTGCACGTGACCAGCACATACATTGTCAGTACAAAATTTAATGCAAGAAATAACTTATGAGTAACAACATGCACGAATTGATGATGCGGTGCTTGCATGCATAGAGTACAAAAACAATGTGATGTATGACTTGCATGCATTACGCGTTCTTCTGCCATAGTTGCATGTCTTGGAAAAAAGCTACTAGTGGGTTGTACTAGCTATTTAGGAATGGAAGATGTATACATGGAAGTTGTAGGGAAAGAGATTACATGGAGTATCTCAATTCGTATGAGTAGGGATTGGAAAAGAGATGTCATTTGTTTCACATCATAGGAACTTTTCTACTGAATCTAGAGATGACATGTATCTCAATTCCTATGAGGAGGGACTAGAAAAGAGATGTCATTTGGTTCACATCATAGGAACCTTTCTATTGAATATACAATAATGTTAATTTTCCTTTGAAATTATGGGAGTATAGGAATCCATTCATATGAACCAAGTCGCTCTAAAGCTATAAAAATGATATCATGTTTATTTAATTTGAAATGTGGAGTATATGAATCTATTCCTATGAAGCAATTGGCTCTAAAGGAAAAAATCCTATAAAAATCATATCACCTAGAGTTCCTATGATATTCCTCCACACCAAAGAATGGTTGAAATTGCTGCAGGTGATACGATGGTATTTCTTTGTAGACTCCTCCCCCATCTTTATAGCTACCTCTCAAAGATGAATGAAATGATATATACTGGGTATTCTACATGTGCATTTTGGTACACGAAAACTCGGTAAAAGTTTGCGAGGTTCGAATTTTCAATAAAGCTATATGCACTACATTTTGGAACAGAGGGAGGAGCATATGACAGTTGCTAACACTCATGTGGATGATTTGTGTGTAGGAGGACTGGCTGTTCTGTTAAATGACATGGCAAAACTGACACTGTTGGATGCCGATCTAACGGTTCTTACGATGTTCGTCAGGAAAAGGCTTGTGGTGAACGTTTGTCGGGTAATGATTTATGGACACATGCATTGCATTGATACGTGCCGCCTCTCTCTCAGGCACACACGCACCATCATGAGTCACGACTCTCCTGAGTCCTCTCGAACCCACTGTCTATTTGTAGGTAGACGTCACACAAATATGTGCTCTTCACACCCTACCCTCAGAACTTCTAAAAAACAAAAGACGTCACACACATTTTATTTTAGCTCACACGTCACACACTTATACTATTACTCTTGTGGCGAACTTTCTTTGGGCATAGTATATTGTACTCTCACGAAGAGAAGTGGTGCACGCACGCACTAGTTCTCTCACACCCACTTGTGGGTACACATAGGAGCGCATTTTTTTGAAGCTGGTACAACAAAGTAACTCCACTACATATATAAGCAGGAGCCTTAGCGCTTGCTTTACTAGGGTTCCTCTCTTTCACTCTCTCATGCTCTCCAGATCTAAGCAAGACATAGGTGGCCACACACTCTCTCTCTGCTCACGGCTGGTCACAAATCTGGCCGGACCACCTCGACCGGGGCAGGGGTGTAGGTGCATCGTTCACGCTATCATCAGCGACGCGGGACGAGACCAATGGCTACCCGCGTGTCCCGATCAGTGGCCGTGTCGTTCTCTCCAAGAGAGCGTCGGCTCGGGAGGGCCTCCGACCCCTTCTTCATCCCTGCGGTATTGTGGCCAAGATGCGTCCTCCCGACGCCATCTTTCACTACAAAAAATACACTTCCGTGATGATACGTGTTTGTCACAGTAGGTCGCATTTTCTGTCATGCATGTACATCCATGAAAATTTTATGACAGAATCAATATAGTCATACCTGTGCTGTCGTAGAAGCATTCCATGACATTACCAAAATTATCATCACGGAAGTGTCCACTTCCATGACGATAAATCGCGCATCACAGAAGTGCTTTCGTCAAGGGTGACCGACACGTGGCATCCACCGTAATGAAACACCGTTAAGCTATCGGGTCGTGTTTTGGATCCGATAACCCGTTAACAGCCCCGACCAATGGGGATTTTCCACGTGTAAAATCATCATTGGCTGGAGGAAACACGTGTCGGCTCATCGTTGGGACAGATGTCATCCACCCATTGGACAGAAGGCCCCTATGATACGTCGACATGTGGCACGACCCAATAGAGGCCCATTCCTGTGAAAAGGCCGGCCCATTTGACTTGGTAAAAAGGTGGTGGGCCGGCCCATGGAAAGCCTGTTAACGGCCTGTTCGCACATAGCCCATTTACAGCCCGCTAATCCAAGGCCCGTTATGCCCTATCCGAATTAGGCCCAGTAGCGTCTGTCGGATGTTGGGTTCCGGCAAACCCTTAAGGTTCGAACTCTGGGGTGCGCATGAAGATCTCTCCCCTACCGATCTACTTCCGATCGTCTCATGAGATCTAAGCTGAAAACGATGAACGACACGAGGGACACAAGATTTATACTGGTTCGGGCCACCATTGTGGTGTAATACCCTACTCCAGTGTGTGGTGTGGTGGATTGCCTCCGGGGCTGATGATGAATAGTACAAAGGGAGAATAGCCTCGCGAGAGGTGTTCTTGAGCTGGTGCGATGAACTGCTTGGGTCAGTTCGATCGCCTCTCTCTCTCTCTCTCTAATGAGCACTTGATCAGATCTCCCTCTACTCTGTGGTGGCTAGCTCTATTTATAGAGGCCCTGGGCCTCCTCCCAAATATTGAGAGGGAAGGGCGCCAACAATGGCCATTTCCAAGGGGAACATCTAGTACAAGTTATCCTGACTAAAGTTGGTCTTCGGCTGCCAAAAGCACAGGCGATGATGCTGTCTTGGGCTCCACGGTGACCTCCATCCTGCCGCTCCGCTAGTCTTGGTCTCGTTGCACTAAAATGGCAACCTTTCCCTGATGCCTCGTTACTGCACGTCTGTGCTTGCCCCTTTTGCACCAACGAGGAAACAAGGGCATTGCGCAGGCCGGCACCCGCCTGGTGCCCGCCTGGTCTTGATCGTCATGGCTTGCGTCATGAGCACCTCGCGAGGTACCCTGCCTTGATCTCTCCGCCTCCGAGCGAGCCTGCCTAGCAAGGCCGTTCCTGAGGAAGCCTTGGGTCGTCTGCCCCGTGAGGCTTGGCCCCTCGCGAGGGTCTTGAGTCTTGTGCTGATGAAGATGGGCCGTACTGGGCCACCACTTGAGCCACGCTGGAGGCGCAGGCAGGCGAGTCTGGGGACCCCCGTTCCCGGAACGCCGACAGTAGCCCCCGGGCCCAAGGCGCGCTCGGACTTGGCTTAGCGGAGAAGCGAAGGGGCAAGTGCGGAGCGCCGCAGGCCCCATCAGCCTGCGGCATTGGGCGCCGCGTGGCAGTTGATTGGACGTGGGCGTCTCCGCTTCCCCATGCTGCCTCGGCAAGTACTCGACTTGACAAGTCCCTGCATGCAAAAATGGGTCATGATTACCTGCGATCGTGGAGGCTGACGGTTGGCTTCCTTCCAGTCATAAATGCAGGAGGGCGCATGCCTCCGCTGTACATCTCCTTCCTTGCTTCCTTCTTTCTCCCCATCCCAGCTACTCGCCATCTCCCATGGTGCCGCCGAAGAGGTTCTCGGCCGCCAAGAAGGGAAAGGCTCGTCGGGAAGGCCCTGACTCTCCCCCTGCCAAGCGCGGCCGAGGTCGTCCACGCAAGCATCCTGTGGCTCCCGTAGTGGCTTCCCGCATTCGCAGAGGCGATCCCCTACGTGGCAATGGGCGCCAGGTTGTCGAGGGAAGGCGCGCCATGACTGCGCGGCCTCCCAAGCCACGCTTCCACTCGGCGGAGGTGCTGCCAAAGTTCGTTGTGTGGTCGGCGGACCCGACCAGCACCTGGCTCCAGCTTCCCCGCTTCTTTGCAGGTGAACTTTCGGCCGGCGCTTCGGGCGGCCTCTTGCTTCAGGCGGACGGTTGCTACAGCAGGGCCTCCTGGGCTTCGCTGGAGGTCTCCGTCGCCGGGAATGTGGCCCTTACCCGCGGCTGACAAACATTTGCCCGCGCGCGTGGCCTGAGCCAACGGTGCACCCTGCACTTCAAGTTCGATGGCGATGCCACCCTCTACATGAGGGTGTTCGGAGAAGACAGTCGCCGCGCTAGGTGCTGCCCCGAAGAGGACGACCGTGGCCGTGGACCCAGCCCCGGCGATGATCGGGATGAAGATGACGGCAGGCGCATGGTCAGTGGCGCTCAGGGCTCGTCAAGCTTTGGAGGCTCTCCTTCGGTCAGCAGCTCCTCCAGCGGTGGCCACGACCAGCCTCTGCGCCGTCGCGCTCGCCTGGAGGGAGGTAGCAGGTCAGTCCGCCACCGCGCCTCGTTGAAGCGCGAGGAGGAGTCTGACTGAGCTCCGGAGGCAGTACGAGCCCTCGGCGCGAGTTGGTGCCGAGCAAGTTGTGTCTATTTTGTTTTTCTCCCTTCCCTGTGCAAAAGGGAAAGTAGTGTAGGGCCCCGCGGGGGCGTGTTGGACTGTTGTTGTTAATTATCATGTTGTCTCCGCCATCTCTGTGCTGTGTTTTTGTGCCGTATGCCCGCGTGCAGGAATTACTTAGCTCGGGAGGACTTGCCACAGTCTTCGCTTCCCGAGGCTGAGGCCCCGTCGTGCGCTTCATGTCCTGCAAGGATTAGTAAGGAGTGGTAACTTCCAGTCTCGGTCACAGAGGCGACCGACTCAGGTCCTGTGTTCGTGTCGCGATGCCCGTGGGGCATGGACTGGGAGGGGTGCTCCCGTAGTGGACTTGGGTAGGAAAGCTTCAAACGATTGAGGCAAAAAATACTCACGAGGGTGCCCCGTAGCCCCCTCGCGAGACTTGCGCGAGAGAAAATGAGGCAAGTAGGCGAAAAATACAGAGAGTCACAAGTTACGGATGGCAACAACTCCAATAAAACTTCAAATAGGGATGAACAAGCCAACTGCAGAAAGCAAATGAAAAAGCCGTGTACGGCACCTAATCTAATCTTCAACATCTTCTCACCAGCGCGGAGCTAAGTGCTGCCACTAGGAGTGGGCGGGAGCCCCCGAGGCCCGAGGGCGGCTCTCCGGAGACTCCGGGCGTGTACAACCCCAACTCATTATTACGTGAGAGTGTCACGGTCGGCGAGCTTCATAGGCATTGGCCTTCTTCACAGGCTCCGGGCCTTTCTCGGGAGAATGGGCTTCACAGGCGCTGGCCTTCTTCACAGGCACTGGGCCTTTCTTGGTTCGTCTAGCTTCACAGGCGTCGGGCCTTCTTAACAGGCTCTGGGCCTTTCCTCAAGGGTAGAACTTCTAGAGATGTTGGATGTTCTACGCGTTCAGGATGGGCGCCCCCTCCTGAGTCTCCAAGCGTGCGGCGCCAGGCCTAGAGACATGAACAACCTTGAACGGGGACTCCCACATGGGCGAGAGCTTGTGCAGCCCCTCCCTAGAGAGCACTCGTCTGAGCACGAGGTCACCTACCTCGAGGGTCCTGGGGCGGATGCTGCGGCAGTGGTACCGCCCCAGTGCTTGTTGGTATCTCGCAGTCCGAAGTGCAGCCTCCTGACGGCGTTCCTCCCCAAGCATGAGGTCCATCCCCTGCATGGCGTCCTACTGTGCTTTGTCGAAATCCAGGACCCGCATGGAGCGATTCCTGACCTCGTGAGGAAGGACCGCCTCAGCGCCATAGACGAGGAAGAACGGGGTTTCGCCTGTCGACTTGGTAGCGGTAGTACGGATGGACCATAGCACGGACTGAAGCTCGTCGTGCCAGCCCCTGCCGCAGGCCTCCAGCTTCTTCTTGAAGGTTCACGTTTTGAGGCCCTTCAGGACCTCCGCGTTGGCGCGCTCAGCTTGGCCGTTGCTCCGAGGGTGTGCCACCGAAGCGTAGCATATCTATGTTCCAAGGTTAGCACAATACGTTTTGAAAAGATTGCTGGTGAACTGCGAACCGTTGTCGGTGATGATGCGATAGGGTACCCCAAACCGACTCACGAGGCCCTTGATGAACTTGACTGCTGAGCCAACCGGGATGGTGCGGACAGCTTCCACTTCTGCCCACTTAGTGAATTTGTCGATGGCGACGTAAAGGTAGCGATAGCCCCCTGGCGCCCGAGGAAATGGGCCGAGGATGTACAGTCCCCAAACAGCGAACGACCACGAGAGGGGAATGGTCTAAAGGCCCTGAGCTGGCTGGTGAATCTGCTTGGCGTGGAACTGACAGGCTTCACAAGACTTCACCAGCTCGATTGCATCGTTGAGTGCTGTTGGCCAATAGAAACCGCTGCGAAATGCCTTGCCGCCGAGTGTGCGCGAAGACGAGTGGTGCCCACAGTCTCCACCGTGAATGTCTGCCAGCAGCTCTTTTCCTTGCTCCCTGGAGATGCAACGTAGAGTAACGTCATTCGGCCGCTTTCGGTAGAGCTCTTCGTCTTGGATGCAGTAGGTCATGGCCTGCCGCGCCACGCGCTCCGCGTCCTCCTCCTTCTCTGGCAGGGTCCCTTGCATCAAGTAATCCTTAAACTCCACGGTCCAACATCCCTCCTGAGGCTCCAGCGCCAGGAGCAAGCATGCCCCTGAGGTTGGGCCACAGGTCGGGACTCCCGAGGCAAGCGGTTGAGGGAGCTCCTCCCTAGGCTGTGCTGTGCTTGATAGTGATGGCGCCGCCGATGGTTTGAAGAGTCGCTCCTCGAAGACGCCAGGCTCCTGAGGCAACCGCCTGGATGCCCTCTTGGCGATGTCATCAGCCTCTTGATTGGTGTCGCGAGGCACATGTTGCAACTCCAGCCCCCAAAACTATTTCTCCATCCTGTGGACCTCCGCGAGATATGCTTCCATGTGTTCATCCTTCGGCTCGTACACCTTGTTGGAGAAGTTGACGAGAAGTTGTGAATCGCCCTTGATGATGATGCGCTTTACTCCCAAGGCGACTACAGCTTTCAAGCCCGCTATCAGGCCCTCGTATTCTGCTATGTTGTTGGAGACCTTTTCTCCATGCTGGAAGCAGAGTTGCACGACATAGTAGAGCTTGTCCTGAGTAGGAGATATGAGCACTGCGCCAGCCCCCGCGCCATGTCGGGAGAATTCCCCATAGAAGTACAGGACCCAGCCGTCCGGTTCCTCGCTTCCCGAGGGAAGTGTCAGGACCCTGATCCTATGCCACACTGATCTAGCATATAACACCTCATATCACTTTGCGGCCTCACGCACGGTATTCCCACGGGTGTCGCCTTACCAGGCCCGGGACTGTTTGCGCCTTTTGGCTCACGTATATGATAATGTCGCTAGCATCCATATGACAACGAACCTGGGCTGACATGGCTAGTCGTGAACCCAAAGTGGCGCTAACTTATAGGGACATGCATACATGACCCAGCAACGAACGTGTCGGTCATCAGCGAGTGAATCCGGGCTGTAGCAGCTGGGCTAGCAGGACTCCGGTAATCTGGGCTGTAGCAGGCTAACAGGACTCCGGTAGACACTGCGTGACATTTCCTTGGTGGGACAGACACAGGAACATAGAAGGACACATGCCGGCCAGCCTAAGTGCTCCGGAGCAGTAGCAAGCTACCAAGGCTCAGTGGAAGCACTAGGAGACATTTCCTGGTAAGAGAGGCTACCAAGGATAAACAACTAGATAGTCAGATCCCACGTATACCAAGCATTTCAATAACATACACACAATATGCTCGATATGTGCAAATACAACATGGCATCACAACATGACTCTACAACTCAAGTATTTTATTCAGTAGGCTCCGAGGAGCGAGATATTACAAACATGGGTCGCATGACCCAACACTCAGAGCATACAAGTCAAAGCACATGCGGAAGCTTAACATGTCCGAGTATAGGCATCTACAAATGGAAAAGGATGAGAAGCCTGACTATCTACCAGATCCTGCTGAGGGCACAAAATCGTAGCTGAGGTAACAAGCTAAACGTCGAAGTCCACGCGGAACTACTAGTGAGACTAAAGTCTTTCTGCAAAAACATAAAATAGGCAAACGTGAGTACAAATGTACCCAGCAAGACTTACATTAGAACTAACTACATATGCATCATTATCAACAAAGGGGGTGGTGGAGTTTAACTGCAGCAAGCCAACTTTGACTCAGGGGCTAACCTGATCTACGACTGCAAGTAACTCTTTTGAGGTGGCGCACACGAGTCCACATATTCACCATATCAATACACCACTATGGATCTGCTCCCGTCTCCCTACGAGAACACCATCCATAGCACTCACGCTTATCTTGCGCATTTTAGAGTGTCCACTTTCTCTTGTCTATGAACTGTATAGGCAACCCAGAAGTCCTTTTCCACAGACATGGCTATTCGAACAGATCATATTAACCCTGCAGGGGTGTACTTCTTCACACACGCTCTCACCACTTATCGCCGTTTACACGCCATGTATTCGGCAACCTTCAGGCGGATGCCCAGCGAGGGTGTCGGCCATGACCTGACTAACCACACAAGTCTCTTGTCCAGGTTTAACGCCTATTCGGGTTTCATCCGCAAGGAGATCCGGCCGGGGTGTCGCTCATGGCCCCAAACGATGTGTGCATGGTTCCCAAGCCCACCATCCGGGTGCCACTTGGTACACCGGGCCACTGTGCCTAGTCTGTCCCAAGCCCACCTGTATCGAGTGCCACTTGGTAGACTACTAGCATGAACTACAAGCACCAGTAACTAGTTGCAACTCCTGGACAGAGATCGAGTTGATTAATAAGTCGAGAGGGGCACTTAAGCATTCCAGTGCGTGGTAGTAGCTGTTCATGGATCACAAACACGGAACTCACTTCCTGAGGACAGCTTCAATGAGACAACCCACAATGTACTCCTCCATGGCCTCTCACCGCTTCCTTTACCAAATTGTGTTCACACACTTAGCTCACACACAGTAGGACATGTTCACACACCTCCAATTCATCCCTGATGAATCAGACCTGACACAACTCTAAGCAATAGCAGGCATGACAAACGAGCATGAATGAGTAGGCACATCAGGGCTCAAACAACTCCTACTCATGCTAGTGGGTTTCATCTATTTACTGTGGCAATGACAGGTCATGCAGAGGAAAGGGGTTCAACTACCACAACATGTAACAGTTGAATCGTTGTTGTCCTAATGCAGTAAAAGAGAGCAGGAGCGAGAGGGTGGGATTGTATCGGAATGAACAAGGGGTTTTTGCTTGCCTGGCACTTCTGAAGATAGTATAGTTCTTCATCGGTGTCACAGATCACATCGTCGTAAGCACGTCTATCGAGAGGGGACAAGTTCTGGCAATAGAGAAGGAAACACAATCAATGCAATGCACAATATGATGCATGATGATATCATGGCAATGTGCTGTGGTTTGAGCTAATGCAACTAGCAACAAATTAAATGAAGTTGGTTCGAACCCTAGGTTCAAATTAAAGCTCCATATGTGAAGGTTTAAATGCCATTATAAGATTTGGCCTAAACAGCAGCCATAAGTTGTTCTATCATGCGTGAAAATGGTACAGATGGATAGATTGGATTTTTTTGATAATTTTTCATATATAATTTATCTCATTTGGAGTTACGTTGAATTTTTATGAATTTTAGAAGTTTTGAACATTTTCTGGAATTTCCTGAATGCGAATAAATCCAGTAAATGATTTATTGCATATGCACCGCGTCACTGTGACGTCAGCAGGTCAACAGGCACTGCTGCAGGTCAAACCTGACCAGTGGGGTCCACGGGTCAGTGACTGGGGCTGGTTAGTGCCGCTGACATGTGGGCCTGGTCAACGACCAAGTCAGCAGGGTCAACACTGGCGTGTGGGTCCCGCTGGGTTTTAAACTAACCTTAAACAGAAAATTAAACTAACCTAAATGGCACAGGGGCCCACATGGCAGTGGCCCTAAGGATGTTTAGTAGGGTCATTAGTGCTAACTAAACCGGCGTCACGTCAGCAAGTGACGCTGGCGACCACGGTGACGGCGGGACCTCGCAGGAGTTGCTCGGGACAGTGCCGAGGTTTGGCTCTATGGGGAGCTGGTGGAGTGGCGCATCCACTGGTGGCAGCGAATGGAGCTGGGGTGGCCCATAGGGCGGCGACGGCGAGTTGGGCGGAGGCCAAAGCTCGGGCGAGCTCGGGGTCGAGGCTACAGCGGCCTTGGCGATGCGAGGCTAGCACCTACAGCGTCTACGCGGTGCGGCGAGGGCGTTGGACGCATGCCCGGGACTAAATGGTCACCGGAGCGTCATCGCCGGCGAGCTTTGGCGGCAGAACTGTCAGATGAGAGTGGCGCGGCGGCTACGGCAAGAAATCGAGGCGGGGAAGAGGGGGATTCGATCCGTGAGCAAACTACGAAAATGTTGGGATGGTCGGCGTGCTCGGAGGCGACGGAACGGCAGTGACGATCTCTGCGGCCCGAGGAAGGAGATGGATCCATTGGCGGTGCTTGATATGTCTCCAACGTATCTACTTTTCCAAACACTTTTGCCCTTGTTTTGGACTCTAACTTGCATGATTTGAATGAAACTAACCCGGGCTGACGCTGTTTTCAGCAGAACTGCCATGATGTTGTTTTATGTGTAGAAAAGAAAAGTTCTCGGAATGTCCTGGAAATCCACGGAGAAACTATTTGGAATTAATAAGAATTTTTGGCGAAAGAATTAATGCCAGGGGGCCCACAGGTTGTCCACGAGACAGGGGGCGCCCCCCCTAGGGCGCGGCCTCCTATCTTGTGGCTCCTCTGGACCTCCACCGACCTCAACTCCAACTCCATATATTCACGTTCGGGGAGAAAAAACAGAGAGAAAGTTTCATCATGTTTTACGACACGGAGCCGCCGCCAAGCCCTAATCTCTCTCGGGAGGGTTGATCTGGAGTCCATTCTGGGCTCCGGAGAGGGGGATTCATCGTCGTCGTCATCATCAACCATCCTCCATCACCAATTTCATGATGCTCACCGCCGTGCGTGAGTAATTCCATCGTAGGCTTGCTGGACGGTGATGGGTTGGATGAGATTTACCATGTAATCAAGTTAGTTTTGTTAGGGTTTGATCCCTAGTATCCACTATGTTCTGAGATTGATGTTGCTATGACTTTGCTATGCTTAATGCTTGTCACTAGGGCCCGAGTGCCATGATTTCAGATCTGAACCTATTATGTTTTCATGAATATATGTGTGTTCTTGATCCTATCTTGCAAGTCTATAGTCACCTATTATGTGTTATGATCCGACAACCCCGAAGTGACAATAATCGGGATACTTCTCGGTGATGACCGTAGTTTGAGGAGTTCATGTATTCACTATGTGCTAACGCTTTGTTCCGGTTCTCTATTAAAAGGAGGCCTTAATATCCCTTAGTTTCCGCTAGGACCCCGCTTCCACGGGAGGGTAGGACAAAAGATGTCATGCAAGTTCTTTTCCATAAGCACGTATGACTATTTACGGAATACATGCCTACATTACATTGATGAACTGGAGCTAGTTCGGTGTCACCCTATGTTATAGCTATTACATGAGGAATCGCATCCGGCATAATTATCCATCATTGATCCATTGCCTACGAGCTTTTCACATATTGTTCTTCGCTCATTTACTTTTCCGTTGCTACTATTACAACTACTACAAAAACCCCAAAACATTTATCTTTACTTTTGCTACCATTAACTTTATTATCATACTACTTTGATACTAAATACTTTGCTGCAGATACTAAGTTATCCAGGTGTGGTTGAATTGACAACTCAACTGCTAATACTCAAGAATATTCTTTGGCTCCCCTTGTGTCGAATCAATAAATTTGGGTTGAATAATTTACCCTCGAAAGCTGTTGCGATCCCCTACACTTGTGGGTTATCAAGACTAATTTATGGCGCCGTTGCCGGGGAACCTATCTCTATTCTCCGAGTCACTTGGGATTTATATTTGTTGATCACTATGAAGAACTTGAAATACGACCGAACTACTATTTTGCCCTCAACTACGAGGGGAGGTAAGGAACTGCCATCTAGCTCTGCACTCGATTCTCCTTCCGTTATTAGTAGGCTTGCCACACCTAAACCTGCTACTGCTATGAATTCTGATATGTCGCGTGTTATTGATCATGCCACTTTTTCTATGCATGATGAAACTACTTCTGTGCATGATACTACATTGCCATTAGGTGAATTTCTTGATGAACAACTTGCTAGAGTTAGGGGGAATGAAAATATTGAAGAACCTATTATTGATGATAGTGATGATGAAGGTTCTCCCAATGATTATGTATTACCTGTTGTTCCTAAGGGTTATGTTATGAATGAAGAAGCTGCTAGGGAAATCTTTGCTTGCAATGATAGATATGACCTTAAGAAATTATTAGCTAAATGGAAGCAGCAGTCTTTTAATGCTAGAATGAAACCCGATCCTGCTTTTGCTACTTCACCTATCTGTGTTACTGATAAGGATTATGAATTCTCTGTTGATCCTGAGATTATTACTTTAGTTGAATCGGATCCTTTTTATGGCCTTGAATCTGAAACTGTTGTGGCACATCTTACCAAGTTGAATGATATAGCTACCCTGTTTACTAATGATGAGAAGTCTCGCTATTTTTATATCCTTAAGATATTTCCGTTCTCATTAAAGGGTGATGCTAAGACTTGGTATAATTCTCTTGCTCCTGGTTGTGTGCGTAGTCCCCAGGATATGATTTATTACTTCTCTGCTAAATATTTCCCTGCTCATAAGAAACAAGCTGCCTTGCGGGAAATATATAATTTTGTGCAAATCAAAGAAGAGAGTCTCCCACAAGCTTGGGGGAGGCTTCTCCGGTTACTTAATGCTTTGCCTGATCATCCTCTTAAGAAAAATGAAATACTTGATATCTTTTATAATGGACTAACCGATGCTTCCAAGGACTACTTGGATAGTTGTGCTGGTTGTGTTTTCAGGGAAAGAACAGTCGACGAAGCTGAAATACTATTGAATAATATGTTGACTAATGAAAATAATTGGACTCTCCCGAGCCAATTCCTGAAGAATTCCTGAACCAATTGAGCCAACTCCTGAGCCTATTCCTAAACCCACTCCGAAGAAGAGAGGTGTTTTATTTCTCAGTCCTGAAGATATGCAAGAGGCAAAGAAATCAATGAAAGAAAAAGGTATTAAAGCTGAAGATGTTAAGAATTTACCTCCTATTGAAGAAATACATGGTCTTAATATACCGCCTGAAGAACCACATTGTCTTGATAACCCGACACAGGTAGTAAAGGTAAATTCTCTCTATAGATATGATAAAGTTGAAATTCCCTCTACTAAATTTCATAGCCCATGCTTAGATGAATTTGATGACTTTATGGCTAGACAAGAAAGTTTTAATGCTTATGTTGGTAGAGAGTTAAAGAATAATGCTTTCGAGATAGGACGCGTAGGTGATAATATAGCTAGAGTTAAAGATGAACTTCACCGCGTTAGCAAATATGCTTCTATGGTTGCTACTCAAGTTGAGCAAGTACTTAAAGCTCAGAATGATTTGCTTGAAGAATTAAATAGTAAAAATGACTTTGTTGTTAGAGTGGCTACTAGAACTGGTAGAATGACTCAGGAACCTTTGTATCCTGAAGGCCACCCTAAGAGAATCGAGCAAGATTCTCAGAGAAATAATTTAGAGGCACCTAGTTCTTCTAAAAAGAAGAAAAAGAAAAACGATAGAACTTTGCATGCTTCTAGTGAACCTACTGTAGACGCACCTGAGAATCCCAATGATATTTCTATTTCTGATGCTGAAACACAATCAGGTGATGAACATGAACCTAGTGATAATGTTAATGATAATGTTCATGTTGATGCTCAACCTAGCAAAAACAATGATGTAGAGATTGAACCTGCTGTTGATCTTGATAACCCACAATCAAAGAATCAACGTTATGATAAGAGAGATTTTGTTGCTAGGAAGCACGGTAAAGAAAGAGAACCATGGGTTCAGAAACCCATGCCCTTTCCTCCTAAACCATCCAAGTCAAAGGATGATGAGGATTTTGAGCGCTTTGCTGAAATGATTAGACCTATTTTCTTACGTATGCGCTTAACTGATATGCTGAAAGTAAATCCTTATGCTAAGTATATGAAGGATATCATTACAAATAAAAGAAAGATACCGGAAGCTGAAATTTCCACCATGCTTGCTAATTACACTTTTAAGGGTGGAATACCAAAGAAACTTGGAGATCCGGGTGTACCAACTATACCATGCTCCATTAAAAGAAATTATGTTAGAACTGCTTTATGTGATCTTGGAGCCGGTGTTAGTGTTATGCCTCTCTCTTTATATCGTAGACTTGAATTGAATAAGTTGACACCTACTGAAATATCTTTGCAAATGGCTGATAAATCAACTGCTATACCTGTCGGTATTTGTGAGGATGTGCCTGTTGTGGTTGCAAATGTCACTATCTTAACGGACTTTGTTATTCTTGATATTCCCGAGGACGATAGTATGTCTATTATCCTTGGTAGACCTTTTCTTAATACTGCAGGGGCTGTTATTGATTGCAACAAAGGCAATGTCACTTTTCATGTTAATGGTAATGAGCATACGGTACACTTTCCGAGGAAACAATCTCAAGTTCATAGCATCAATTCTATTGAAAAGGTTCCAACTATCATTTTTGGAGGTTTTGAGTTTCCTCTCCCTACTGTCAAGAAAAAGTATGATATTATTATTGTTGGGGATTTTCATATCCCCGCTGAGGTAACTTAGTGTTATTCGAAATTTCTCCGGTTCCGTGTTATTCGGAATGAGTTTGTTAACAAGACTTGATCAACCTTGTTAGTGGATTCATTTTGATGATCACGAGATGGATGAAACTAGAAGGCACAACCTTCTGTACCCTCTTTTTACTTTCTGTTATTTAGAATAAATAAAGCAAAAATAGTATTATTCGTCTGTTTTTTGAATTATCCATGCATTAAAAAAATAGTCCGAAAATAAAAGTGCTCCAAATGCCCTGCAAATTTAGTATGATTTTTTCTGGAATATTTGAGGATTTTAGGCACTGAAATCACTGCAGGAGGGGCAAGCACCAGGCCACGAGAGTGGAGGGCGCGCCCCCCTGTCTCGTGGGCCCCTGGTGGCCCCCTCCACTTATGCCAGCACCCACACACTTCATCTTCTACCCAAAAAAATCCCCATCCAGATCAAGCACGAGTTCTAGCTCATTTTTCTGCGATTTACAATCTCCTAGCTCAAAGCTCCATTCACAAAACTGCTTTGGGAGATTGTTGCTTGGTATGTGACTCCTCCATTGGTCCAATTAGTTTTTGTTCTAGTGCTTTATTCATTGCAAATTTTTGCTGCATAGGTGACCATGTTCTTGAGCTTGCATGTTAAATTTATGAGGTCCCAAGCAATTCTAATGCATGATATAGGCTCTAGGCACTTGTAGGAGTAGTTTCTATCAATCTTGTTTAGTTTTATTCACTTTTATTTTGAAGTTAATAAAATTTCAGAAATTTTCAGAAAAAGAAATATGCTTAGAAGAATGTACCAAGGTGGTTCCTCGGCAAAGAAAGGGCCAAGGATTGCTATACGTGAGCAAGATGTTAAATTGCCGAGGGACGCAAATGTACGGGCTTGTGAGTGGCCATCCGATGATTTTATGGTCGAAGCAGGCTTCAAGGAGGAATTTGACGCATATGTGTGTAATGCCGAGCTGGAGGACTTCTTACAAGATAAGTGTCCTCAATACTATCAATTTACTGATTCCTTTGTGCGGAGGTTCCAATATAACTGTGCGCATAATTCTCCTAGTGTCATGTTTGATATTTATGATACATCTTATACCATGGATTTAGAGGATTTCACAACTGCTTGCAAACTCCCGCAGTGGGGTAATATTAATGATCCTCACAAATCTGAATTTAGAGATTTTCTTGCTAGTATTACCGTAGGAGAATCTAGGGACATAGCACAAGCTACCATAGGGAGCATTCATTTTCCTGCTATACATTATTTTGCTCTCTTCACTCGTAGATGCATTAACGGTAAGGATGAAGCATGTCACATGTGTGTCCCTGATCTTTGTGTCCTCAAGAGTGCTGTGTCAGGTTATAAAGGTTATAACTTGGGGGCAATAGTTGCACGTAGGTTGCAGAATAATAGTAGAAGGGGGGATTTATTTGGAGGAATTTATGCAACCCGTGTGGCTAACTTTCTTAACATAGCCCCACGAGAGGGGGATATGATTGTACCTCCTGTTTATTTGGATAAAGAAGCTATGTTCGATCATCATTTTCTTGAGAGGAATGAACAATTCCTCCATTATCGACTAATCTATGACAGACGCAACGTCGTCCCTGTTACTCTTCCTGTCCCCTACCTTTTTGATTATCAGGCAAAAGGAAGATATGTTGTCACCAGGGAAGAAGCAACTAAATATGAGAGGGGAATGGAGGCAGCTCGCCAACACACTGCTGCTCAGGAGGCGGTCGCCTCTGCATCTCAGTACAACCCAGTTTCACTTATGGATATCAGCCAGGCGGTCATTGGTATTAGACCAACTTAGGCCAAAAGCCTAAGCTTGGGGGAGTACGTATTTCTCACCGACTTTACATTCATGTTCACACACTAGTCGTCGGTGCTCATACTCTTTCATTGTATTATCCATGCTAGTTTAAATTTCTTTTTCTAGTTTTCTTCTTGTGTGTTTGATAAACCTTAAGAAAAACCAAAAAAATTAGTTAGTTTAAATTCTATGCTTGTAGTAGAAATTAAAATGAAAACCCAAAAAGATTTCTTGTTCTTCTTCTTACTTGTTGGGAGCTTTCCCGTGTAAATAGTTTTCTTTTCTTTTCTTTCCTTTGGGGGTCGAGAAGACCATATTGGAAATACTTAGTGGCTCTCACATGCATGATTGTTTATTTAATTTAGAGCCCATATTACCCTGTCTTCTCTGTTGAGTTGAATGCTTGTAGATTCCAGCTTAATCCAATGCACGCGCACTCTTATTATTATACACATCGTTCGGTCGTGCGAGTGAAAGGAAATAATGACGACATATGATGGACTTATTGGGATGAGAAAAGCTGGTATGAACTCGACCTCTCTTGTTTTTGTAAATATGATGATTCATCGTTCCTGAGTCAGCTATTATGAAGTAAACATATTTGCAATGACATCTAGAGATTATAGTTGCTTGTGCCATGCTTGATTAGCTATGAGTTATAATGGTTTACCTTGCATGCCAACATGCTTTAGAATGATTATGATGTGGTATAATGGGATGGTATCCTCCTTTGAATGAATTGAGTGACTCGACTTGGCACATGTTCATGCATGTAGTTGAATCAAATCAACATAGCCTTCACGATATTTCTGTTCATGGTGGATTATATCCTACTCATGCTTGTATTCGGTGTAAATTAATTTTAATGCATGTTTACGACTGTTGTCGCTCTCTCAGTTGGTCGCTTCCCAGTCTTTTGCTAGCCTTCACCTGTACTAAGCGGGAATACTGCTTGTGCATCCAAACTCCTTAAACCCCAAAGTTTTTCCAATGAGTCCACTATACCTTCCTATATGCGGTATTTACCTGCCGTTCCAAGTAAATTTGTATGTGCCAAACTCCAAACCTTCAAATGAAATTCTGTTTTGTATGCTCGAGCAGCTCATGTTACAACTAGGGCTGCCTATATCTTCCATGCTAGGTGGGTTATTCTCATGAGGAGTGGACTCCGCTCCTCATTCACGAGAAAGGGCCGGTAACCGGGATGCCCAGTCCCATGATCCAAAACGATCAAAGCAAATCAAAATAATTAAACAAAACTCCCCTAGGGATGTTGTATGTTGGAGGCACTCGTTGTTTCGAGCAAGCCATGTATTGATGCTTGTTGGTGGTTGGGGGAGTATAAACCTTTACCATTCTGTTTGGGAACTGCCTATAATGCATGTAGTATGGAAGATACACCCATCTCATAGTTGTTGTGTTGACAGTGAAAGTATGCTGCTCAAAATGTTATTCAATCTCTATTTTAAAATCGAGCTCTAGCACCTCTACAAATTCCTGCTTCCCTCTGTGAAGGGCCTATCTATTTACTTTTATGTTGAGTCATCACCCTTCTTATTAAAATCACCCGCTGGAGAGCACACTATCATTTGCATTCATTACTATTGGTTTATATTGGGTATGACTTGACTGGATCTCTTTTACCATGAATTACAATGTTTAGTAAGTCCTTGATCTTTAAAGGTGCTCTGCATTTATGTTTTGCGGTCTCAGAAAGGGCTAGCGAGATACCATTTTGTTATATCATGTTATGATTATTTTGAGAAAGTGTTGTCATCCGAGTTTTATTATTATGGCTCGCTAGCTGATTATGTTATTGATATGAGTAATTGTGAGACCTAGGTGTTATTGTGAGTATGGTTAGTTCATAATATTTGCTGAAACTTGAATGCTGGCTTTTCATGTTTACAACAACAAGAGCAAACAGAGTTTGTAAAAGTTTTTCTTTATCACTTTCAGTTTATCAACTGAATTGCTTGAGGACAAGCAAAGGTTTAAGATTGGGGGAGTTGATACGTCTCCAACGTATCTACTTTTCCAAACACTTTTGCCCTTGTTTTGGACTCTAACTTGCATGATTTGAATGAAACTAACCCGGACTGCCGTTGTTTTCAGCAGAACTGCCATGATGTTGTTTTATGTGTAGAAAAGAAAAGTTCTCGAAATGCCTGGAAATCCACGGAGGAAATTTTTGGAATTAATAAGAATTTTTGGCGAAAGAATTAATGCCAGGGGGCCCACAGGCTGTCCACGAGACAGGGGGGTGCCCCCCCTAGGGCGCGGCCTCCTATATCGTGGGCCCCTGGACCTCCACCGGCCTCAACTCCAACTCCATATATTCACGTTCGGGGAGAAAAAAAATCAGAGAGAAAGTTTCATCGCGTTTTACGACACGGAGCCGCCGCCAAGCCCTAATCTCTCTCGGGAGAGCTGATCTGGAGTCCGTCCGGGCTCCGGAGAGGGGGATTCATCGCCGTCGTCATCATCAACCATCCTCCATCACCAATTTCATGATGCTCCCCACCATGCGTGAGTAACTCCATCATAGGCTTGCTGGACGGTGATGGGTTGGATGAGATTTACCATGTAATCAAGTTAGTTTTGTTAGGGTTTGATCCCTAGTATCCACTATGTTTTGAGATTGATGTTGCTATGACTTTTCTATGCTTAATGCTTGTCACTAGGGCCCAAGTGCCATGATTTCAGATCTGAACCTATTATGTTTTCATGAATATATGTGTGTTCTTGATCCTATCTTGCAAGTCTATAGTCACCTATTATGTGTTATGATCCGACAACCCCAAAGTGACAATAACTGAGATACTTCTCGGTGATGACCGTAGTTTGAGGAGTTCATGTATTCACTATGTGCTAATGCTTTGTTTCGGTTCTCTATTAAAAGGAGGCCTTAATATCCCTTAGTTTCCATTAGGACCCCGCTTCCACCGGAGGGTAGGACAAAAGATGTCATGCAAGTTCTTTTCCATAAGCATGTATGACTATTTACGGAATACATGCCTACATTACATTGATGAACTGGAGCTAGTTCTGTGTCACCCTATGTTATAGCTAGTACATGAGGAATCGCATCCGGCATAATTATCCATCATTGATCCATTGCCTACGAGCATTTCACATACTGTTCTTCGCTCATTTACTTTTCTGTTGCTACTGTTAAAACTACTACATACCTTGATTATCATACTACTTTGCTACTAAATACTTTGCTGCATATACTAAGTTATCCAGGTGTGGTTGAATTGACAACTCAACTGCTAATACTCAAGAATATTCTTTGGCTCCCCTTGTGTCGAATCAATAAATTTGGGTTGAATACTTTACCCTTGATAGTTGTTGTGATCCCCTACACTTGTGGGTTATCAGTGCTCCAGGGCGTCCGACGTTGTGTGGCTCGGCGGAGAGGGCAACGATGTCGTCTTAGAGCTTGGGGAGGCGTCGGAGAGGCTCGGGGGTGGTTGTGGCCGTGGTGGTAGCGGACGGCGGCGGTGGTGCTCGGGTGGCTGCACGCAAGAGAGAGACAGGGGAAGGGAAAGGCTACGAGTGCGAGAGAGAGGGGTCAGGGATACGTGGCGTCACCAGACGCGAGAGAGGGGGGAAGCATGAGGCGGCAAGCAGGAGCTGGCGCAGCTCCGCTGTGCGCTCTCCACGCAGCTGCCTCGCCTTCTGGCAGAAGGTTGAAGAAGGCGCTGCGCTGGCTGGGCTGCACAGTGTTGGGCCGGCTGGAGCGCCAGGCAAGTCGGCCCAGGTAACTCTCTCTCTATTTTTTTTCTGTTTTGTTATATTTTCTATTTTTTGCTCATATGTTTGGTTTAAATTAAATACTAAACCACTTCATAAAATTCTGGAAATAATTATGGGTGCTTTCTAGATTATTCCAGTGACCCTTAACAATTTCCAGCATTTTTGGAGCATTTAAAATATATATAGTATTTAAGTTGCTCCAATTCAAATATGTATTGGATTAATTCAAAAATCCAGAAATGATCTAGAAATATGTTCATCATTTTTGGCACATGTTTTCACCTTTATAAAAAATCATGAACATTTTCAAAGGCATTTTTGGTTCATTGAAAAATTATTTTATTTGAACCTACTGAGTTCTTTCTGGTGCTAGGGTTTGATCAACCCCCATTTCAGGATTAAATGCAAATTAAACATGATGCACACATGAGACTAGCCTAGTGCATTACCAGAAGCTAGGGATGTGACAACTCACCCCCACTAAGCAAGAATCTCGTCCCGAGATTCAAGACGTGAGGTAAGAGGACAAAGGGGACACAAAGCTAACACAATCTTCATGATCCAAGGTGCACTTCATAAGGACGTTGATTCGATCACCAACTTTGTTCGGTGTCTTGCTCTGAGAACTCCAACCAACATGACAACGGGAGGAAAGGAAAACTCTAGAGGGATCGATTTTCTCGAAGATCGAACAACTCAGGATTAACTCCCGGAGTGAGACTTAGCAACATCTCTCGAGCTGAGACACGAAGCATACATCTAGAGATATGGAGTGGAACAGATGATGGAGGTTCACCAGGTAGACTACAATTCCACTCTTAAGAAGGTGGTGAACGGTTGTCAAAGTTGCGAGGAGTTGAATTGCCATGATACCATAATGAGACATCTTAGAGGAGGTGACTCGTGGAATCATCCCTTAAGTGGAAAAAGGAATTACCTTTGATTTAAAGATCATTGAAACTCTTTATATCAGCTTAAGGCAAATCACAATCGAACATTTGGAGGAGTTCGGTAGAATGACATACTCGGACTAGTATGGACGATGTGGATTAACTTGTTGAAGACAATGCAATGGATGATTTTGCTAATCACCAGAAATGGACGGGACCCATGGTAGAATGGCACAATGGCGGTGCAAGATGGGAACAACAAGCAAATGCTGGGAATGATTCTGGTAACTGGGAAATAACTCAACAGACGAGAGTAATTCCACGGTTGAAAAGTTATAGCATTACCGAGGAAAACTGGGAGCAATCCCAGTTAGTGCCAGTGATAAAACCTAGTGCTTGTGCGTGCTCTTAGGAACTTGAGCATTTCCATATTCATCAAGGTTTTACCAACATCCGTATCAAGGATCCTGGCAACACAACATACTACCATGATGACTAGTGATGGACGATGCAGATGCAAAGGAAGATAACACCTTCTCAGATTTCACCTTAGCAAGGCCAAGGAAACAAAATCTGGATGATCGACCGAGAGACATTTAGCACTCCGCTTCTAATGTTCTCCTTGATGTTCTACATACCACAGTCGTACTTAAAGCATTAACGTGGCCATCAAGTATAGGTCGGACTTCGGGAGCTCAAGAATCCATAAGGAATAACTATGGAAGTAAATCCTACGGAATCCTTATGGGGAGGTGGCCAACTTCCTCAATCAAGATACTACAATAATGAGTCTTTCGGCTGGGTGTGTTGGCCACGACATCCACTTTACCGGGTTATAGAGAGACCAATATTATAGTTCTTGGGAAACGTTCCAACCATCAAGTCTGCCTGAGATTCAGATTTGGTTGGTGTCAGAATATTCCAGACTCATCAAGCCTAGAAGGAAAAACGAAAGTTTGCAACACAAATCGACAAGATGACGTTGCCAGATTCTCGGGGAATGAACTGCGATAGTAAGCTCCAAAACATGAGCTGGTTCTACTACACACATGTGAACATGCTGTCCCAGACAAGCATGACCACACAGTAGTCTTATAATAAAACACTACCGAGTTCTGGTTGGGAACCATTAACGAGGATATCGAAGTTCTTTCATAAGTCCGGATTAGCTCTTATGAAGGATTTCCTTTTCCTGGAACAAATCAGTTAGTGGCTTGGTGTGCTAGGGAATTCATATGGAATGAAGATGATCAGTCTAATAGACCACGGAATACTTCGCACGTGCATAACTGACATGGGATGATTCCATAGGAAGTAAAAACATGCTTTCTCGAATTCACGGCGGCAGCTTGCATCAAATGCACATGAATTAGAGAGAGTCACTTCTTTCCATCCAAGCATATGCTTCATGAACGGGACATGAAGATAATGCTTATAAAGTTTCCAATACTAGCTGGATGTTCAACACAAATCATGGAGAAGATAACGATGTTGCTGATGGGCTGAACAACAATTCATCCAGGTTTCCATGAAGATGGAATTCCATAATGGTGTATAATGGTGTATGCTCGAGGGATCAACCACGAATAAGACAACATTAAGAACATCGATGGTTCTGATTTGATTTGACGATAGCCCATAATCATACCAAGGATTGGATAAGACATTAGTGCCGACGATTGATCACAAGAATCAATCGATGAAGTTATCATCTTTCTTCAACACACATACAAGATATCCCTTAAAATGAACTAAGTTAAGCAAGCTTTTATCTTCCAACTCTCCAAGTTGCTGTTCAGCTTAACCAACTAGCTCAGGGGTACCCAACACGGATTCTTGGAGAAGGGGTGGTTTATAAGAAAACCAACTTGATCACGAGTTCAACATAACAGTTAGGGGATAACCTGGCAACACTTCCAAGAAGATATTCGGAAAATCACGAACCACCGGTATGTTACTAAGCTCGAGATCAATCTTGATTTTCAGGGCAAGACGATGTGATCAAGAGAGTGATGGATTGATACAATCCTATCTCATTGATTGAGGAGTACACCAGGGAAAATGGACTAGGTAGCACGATCAATCTTAGAATGATAATTCAATACCAACATGCTAAGAATGAGATTATTGTCCATTAACTACCAAGCAACGGGGTTGCTAGCAGTATTTATTTCACACATCACAATTCACTTGTCGGCATTCCAGTTACAATAACATGGGTACCGAGAAATTAACAATGATGGCAAGAAGTATTACTGCGTCAAGAATTCATAAGAGGTGGTGCAATTCTCATGACACTCTTGACATAAAGGTGGTAACACTCCAAGGTAGAGCATAGCAGAAGCTGGATTGGCATTTTGATCTGCGGAATTCAATTGCTTTGACCCAATCCAGGATATGGAAGAGGTACTGGAGTTTGTTTCTCCTAGTCATTCCGGAATAGAATGGCTTGACGGACCACAGGAGTAATGGGCATCGATAACACGAGTGCACGACTACTCCTGGCTATCAATTGATAGATGGGGTCGGAATACAACTAAAGAGAGACAACTCAAGGAACATGTAACTTTCTGAGTTGTGGATGCATAGATTAGTATGTCGAACCAAGTTCAATAGGTTTCTTCCGGATAACCCATGCAGAAAGGTAGAAGTGGCAGAATAACAACATAGAATCGAGAACTCGTCAAGAGCACTCTGGTTGTGATCTTTCGGTTCAGCGAGGAACTTCTGCCATAAACAGCTCATGTTACTTGGAAGAAGGTAATACCATGAACCTCGAGGACTATTGCAAGGTTACTAATATCCTGAAGGGACTAGCAAACACTATCAACATGAGGTAAGTAAGGGGGTTCAGGAACCCAGAAGTAGAATACCTACTACTAAGTGGCATCACGGGATGCTTTCGGAATAATGGCCAGAATCACCACATTGGGATCACAAAACATGGCTAGATTACTAGGTGATTAACTAAGACACCTAGGGTAATAATAATAGCTCCAACATATATGTCGAGGCAGCAGAGTACCTCAACTCACCGATTAGTGTGGTTAATCTGGCACGAAGGAACTTCGGAATGGTAAGAAGGGATTTGCAAATGCATCAGACTATTTAGAGACATGGGATGACTCGGATAGCATAACGGCTATAAATGCTCAAAGTATTTGAGACATCCTGCAAGATGGTGGCATAACCATTCATAAGCACAATATCAAGGTTTCGAGATCAACAGTTAACATACGGAAGTAGTAGGAACTGAACCGAGGCTTAAGTCTAACAATTCTATAAGTCTACGGATTAGTAACACATGATCCTGATAGAAAGAAGAGAACACCTAGTTTCTTAACCCCGTAGGAAAGATAAGATGACTCGGACCAGAGGGCATGGGGTATAAGGAGTAAAAAGAGCCTTACGTTCCCAACCACAATCAATTCCCTTATATAATTAAAGAATTTCTAGACTCAACTTCGACCAGTTTGGCTTGGTAATCCTACAGGTAGTCAAGCTCTGATACCAAAGCTGTCAGGACCCCGATCCTATGCCACACTGATCTAGCATGTAACACCTCATATCACTTTGTGGCCTCACGAACGGTATTCCCACGGGTGTCGTCTTACCAGGCCCGGGATCGTTTGCGCCTTTTGGCTCACGTATATGATAATGTCGCTAGCATCCATATGACAAAGAACCCGGGCTGACATGGCTAGTCATGAACCCAAAGTGGCGCTAACTTACAGGGACAGGCATACATGACCCAGCAACGAACGTGTCAGTCATCAGCGAGTGAATCCGGGCTGCAGCAGCTGGGCTAGCAGGACTCCGGTAATCCGGGCTGTAGCAGGCTAACAGGACTCAGGTAGACACCGCGTGACATTTCCCCGAAGGGATAGACACAGGAACGTAGAAGGACACATGCTGGCTAACCTAAGTGTTCCGGAGCAGTAGCAAGCTACCAAGGCTCAGTGGAAGCACTAGGAGACATTTCCCGGTAAGAGAGGCTACCAAGGATAAACAACTAGATAGTCAGATCCCACACATACCAAGCATTTCAATAACATACACACAATATGCTCGATATGTTCAAATACAACATGGCATCACAACATGACTCTACAACTCAAGTATTTTATTCAGTAGGCTCCGAGGAGCGAGATATTACAAACATGGGTCTCATGACCCAACACTCAAAGCATACAAGTCAAAGCACATGCGGAAGCTTAACATGTCTGAGTACACACATCTACAAATGGAAAAGGCTGAGAAGCCTGACTATCTACCAGATCCTGCCGAGGGCACAAAATCGTAGCTGAGGTAACAAGCTAAACGTCGAAGTCCACGCGGAACTACTAGTGAGACTAAAGTCTTTCTGCAAAAACATAAAATAGGCAAACGTGAGTACAAATGTACCTAGCAAGACTTACATCAGAACTAACTACATATGCATCATTATCAACAAATGGGGTGGTGTAGTTTAACTGCAGCAAGCTAGCTTTGACTCAGTGGCTAACCTGATCTATGACTGCAAGTAACTCTTTTGAGGTGGCGCACACGAGTCCACATATTCACCATATCAATACACCACTATGGATCCGCTCCCATCTCCCTTTGAGAACGCCATCCATAGCACTCACGCTTATCTTTCGTATTTTAGAGTATCCACTTTCTCTTGTCTATGAACTGTATAGGCAACCCAGAAGTCCTTTTCCGCGGACACGGCTATTCAAATAGATCATATTAACCCTGTAGGGGTGTACTTCTTCACACACGCTCTCACCAATTATCGCCGTTTACACGAAATGTACTCGGAAACCTTCAAGCGGATGCCCAGCGAGGGTGTCGGCCATGACCTGACTAACCACACAAGTCTCTTGTCCAGGTTTATCGCCTATTCGGGTTCCATCCGCAAGGAGATCCGGCCAGGGTGTCCCTCACGGCCCCAAACGATGTGTGCAGGGTTCCCAAGCCTATCATCCTGGTGCCACTTGGTACACCGGGCCACTGTGCCTAGTCTGTCCCAAGCCCACCTGTACTGGGTGCCACTTGGTAGACTACTAGCACTACCTACAAACACCAGAAACTAGTTGCAACTCCTGGACAGAGATCGAGTTGATTAATAAGTCGAGAGGGGCACTTAAGCATTCCAGTGTGTGGTAGTAGCTGTTCATGGATCACAAACACGAAACTCAGTTCCTGAGGACGGCTTCAATGAGACAACCCACCATGTACTCCTACATGGCCTCTCACTGCTACCTTTACCAAATCGTGTTCACACACTTAGCTCACACACAGTAGGACATGTTCACACACCTCCAATTCATCCCTGGTGAATCAAACCTGACACAACTCTAAGCAATAGCAGGCATGACAAACAAGCATGAATGAGTAGGCACATCAGGGCTCAAACAACTCCTACTCATGCTAGTGGGTTTCATCTACTTACTGTGGCAATGACAGGTCATGCAGAGGAAAGGGGTTCAACTACCACAACATGTAACAGTTGAATCATTGTTGTCCTAATGCAGTAAAAGAGAGCAGGAGCGAGAGAGTGGGATTGTATCGGAATGAACAAGGGGTTTTTGCTTGCCTGGTACTTCTGAAGATAGTATAGTTCTTCATCGGTGTCATTGATCACATCGTCGTAAGCACATCTATCGAGAGAGGACAAGTTCCGGCAATAGAGAAGGAAACACAATCAATGCAATGCACAATATGATGCATGATCTTATCATGGCAATATGCTGTGGTTTGAGCTAATGCAACTAGCAACAGATTAAATGAAGTTGGTTTGAACCCTAGGTTCAAATTCAAGCTCCATATGTGAAGGTTTAAATGCCATTATAAGATTTGGCTTAAACAACATCACTGTGAATTTTAGAATTTTAGAAGTTTTGAACATTATAAGATTCAAGCTCCAACGGTTGAATTTCTATGAATTTTAGAAGTTTTGAACATTTTCTGGAATTTCCTGAATAAGAATAAATCCAGTAAATGATTTATTGCATATGCGCTGCATCACTGTGACGTCAACAGGTCAAACCTGACCAGTAGGGTCCATGGGTCAGTGACTGGGGCTGGTTAGTGCCGCAGACATGTGGGCCTGGTCAACAACCAAGTCAGCAGGGTCAACACTGGCGTGTGGGTCCCGCTGGGTTTTAAACTAACCTTAAACAGAAAATTAAACTAACCTAACTGGCACAGGGGCCCACATGGCAGTGGCCCTAAGGGTTTTTAGCAGGGTCATTAGTGTTAACTAAACCGGCGCCACGTCAGCAAGTAACGCCGGCGACCACGGCGACGGCGGGACCTCGCCAGAGTTGCTCGGGACGGTGCTACACACGGTGGTTTGTAACGGGGTTTGGCTCTACGGGGAGCTGGAGGAGTGGCGCATCCACTGGTGGCAGTGAATGGAGTTGGGGTGGCCCGTAGTGGCGGCGATGGCGAGTTGGGCGGCAGCCGGAGCTCGGGCGAGCTCGAGGTCGAGGCTACAGTGGCCTTGGCAATGCGAGGCTAGCACCTACAGCGTCTACACGGTGCGGCGAGGGCGTTGGACGCATGCCCGGGACCAAATGGTCACTGGAGTGTCATCGCCGGCGAGCTTTGGTGGCAGCACTGTCGGTTGAGAGAGGCGCGGCGGCTACGGCAAGAAATCGTGGTGGGGAAGAGGGGGATTCGGTCCGTGAGCTCACTGCGGAAACGTTGGGATGGTCGGCGTGCTCGGAGGAGGCTTGGAGGCGACGGAACGGTGGTGACGATCTCGGCGGCCCGAGGAAGGAGATGGAGCCATTGGCGGTGCTCCAAGTGGCCCTGGTGGCGGCGGACGGCGGCGATGGCACTCAAGTGGCTGCGCGCAAGAGAGAGACAGGGGAGGGGAAAGGCTACGGGTGCGAGAGAGAGGGGTCAGGGAGACGTGGCATCGCCAGACGCAAGAGAGGGGGGAAGCAGGAGCTGACGCAGCTCCGCTGTGCGCTCTCCACGCGGCTGCCTCGCCTTCTGGCAGAAGGTTGAAGAAGGCGCTGCGCTGGCTGGGCTGCACAGTGTTGGGCCGGCTGGAGCGGCAGGCAAGTCGGCCCAGGTAACTCTCTCTCTGCCTTTTTTTCTATTTTGTTCTGTTTTCTATTTTTTTTTCTCATATGTTTGGTTTAAATTAAATACTAAACCACTTCATAAAATCCTGGAAATAATTATGGGTGCTTTCTGGATTATTCCAGTGACCCTTAACAATTTCCAGCATTTGTGAAGCATTTAAAATATATATAGCATTTAAGTTGCTCCAATCCAAATATGTATTGGATTAATTCAAAAATCCAGAAATGACCTAGAAATATGTTCATCATTTTTGGCAGAGGTTTTCACCTTTATCAAAAATCATGAACATTTTAAAAGGCATTTTTGGTTCATTGAAAAATTATTTTATTTGAACCTACTGAGTTCTTTCTGGTGCTAGGGTTTGATCAACCCCCATTTCAAGATTAAATGCAAATTAAACATGATGCACACATGAGACTAGCCTAGTGCGTTACCAGAAGCTAGGGATGTGACAGAAAGCGACCTGTCCTCGCCCGCTTTGAGCCCCGGTGCCTCTTCCCATTCTGCCACAAAATCTGCAAGTGCGGCTCCCTTGATGACTCTGGTCGTGCTGAATTCCAGCTGAAACTCTTGCAGTTCGATGTTCCATTCGGCAACTCTTCTAGCTGAGTTGGGGCTCCTGAGTACCCTTTCCAAGGGGTATGCTAAGACGACCTTGATGGGATGGCCTTGAAAGTAGTGCCGCAGCTTGCGTGAAGCCACTAACAGCGTGAGGAGGAGTTTTTGAGGCATGGGGTACCGCGCCCTTGTGTCCCGTAGCACCGTGCTGACGAAGTATACAGGGTGCTCGACGAGGTTGAGGGTGCTGGCACTACCCGCGTCCCCTGGGAGTTGAGGCGTCTCCTGAGATGGCGGAGCACCCAGCGCTTGGTCGCCCGGGGAGGCCTCCTCCGCTCCAGGTGCGTTCCCCTACTGAGGCTAATCCTTTTCTGTTGCGGTCGTGGTCTTCGCGAGGCATTCTTGGTTTTGCTCTACTTCGGCCAGGACGGCGGCTGCGGCCTTGGTCCGGCGCTCCTCTCTAACCGCCACCAGGGATGCGCTGGCAGAGTAGGGGGTGGCTGCAAGGTAAAGCACCAGGGGCTCCCGAGGGCGCGGAGCTACCATCACCGAAGGGCTAGTAAGGTACCTCTTGAGATCTTGGAATGCCTTGTCGGCCTCTTCAGTCCACTCAAACGGACCCTTCTTCTTCATCCACTTGAAGAAGGGCAGTGCCCCCTGCCCCAGCTTGGAGATGAAGCGTCCTAACGCGGTTACACGCCCGGTGAGCTTCTGCATTTCTTTGAGGGTCTTCAGAGGGCTCATGTCTTCGACTGCCTTGACCTTCTCTGGGTTGGCCTCGATGCCCCTGTGGGACACGAGGAAGCCCAAGAGCTTGCCCGAGGGACTCCGAACACACACTTCTCCAGGTTGAGCCGCAGATCCACTTCACGGAGGCTCGCGAAGGTTTCTTCCAGGTCCTGTATCAGGGTTTTTGCCTCCCGAGACTTCACCACAATGTCATCGACATAAGCTTCAGCATTCCTCCCGATCTGCCGGCCCAAGGCGACGTGCATCAGCCGCTGAAAGGTTGCGCCTGCATTGCACAACCCAAATGGCATGCAGGTATAGCAGTACACTCCACACGGGGTCAGGAAGACCGTTTTCTCCATGTCTTCTACCGCCATCTTGATCTGGTGATAGCCCGAGAAGGCATCTAGGAAGCACAATAGGTCACACTCGACGGTAGAGTCGATGATCTGGTCGATGCGAGGGAGCGGGAATGGATCCTGTGGGCAGGCCTTGTTGAGGTTGGTGAAGTCGACACACATGCGTTCCTTTCCTCCCTTTTTTGGCACAACAACAGGGTTTGCCAACCATTCAGGATAACGGACCTGGCGAATGACGCCCACTGCCTCTAACTTGCGGGTTTCGTGGATGATGAAGGCCTGCTTTTCCGTGGACTGCCGCCTTGCCTTCTGCTTCCCGGGGCGCACGTTGGGGCACATGTTGAGATGATGTTCAATCACATCCCTTGGGACCCCTGCTAGCTGACCATGTTCCCATGCAAACACCTTCTTATTTGCGTGCAGGAACTTCACCAAGGCCTCCTCCTGCTCAGGTTCGAGGTTGGCGCCTATGGTGAAGGTGGCGCCAGTGGATCCATCCTCGTCGACCGGCACCTGCTTGGTCTCTGCCTTGTCTTGGGTGAATAGCTGCTTCTTCTTAGCCGGCGCAGCCCCCTTGGGCTCGAGGGCGTCTGTGCTGGCGGGCTGCGCCACTGCGGCCGTCTTGAAAGCAAGCTTGAGCGCCTACAGCGCATCCCTTGTGTCTCCGGACAAGGTAAGGACACCGCTGCTCCCGGGCATCTTCCTGAGGTTGTATACCGGGTGAGTCGCTTCCATGAACTGGGCCAAGGCTGGGTAGCCAAGGATGGTGTTGCACGGGAGGCCGATAGGGGCGATGTCGAAGTCGATCAGCTCCGTGCGGAAGTTGTCGTGGGTGCCGAAGGTCACCGGGAGGCGGATCTGCCCCAGGGAGCCGGTGGAACCGCCTCCGACGCCCGAGAAGGGCCTGCTGGGTTGAAGCCGCTCTAGTGGCACGTGGAGCAGGCTAGAGGCCTCCACCGAGAGCATGTTGAGGCCGGCACCACCATTGATGAGGGTCCCGGTGACGTCCACCTGGCAGATGGTGGGGGTGCATAGCATCGGGAGTGCACGCGAATAGGCGGTGTTGGAGGGGTGATCATCCGAGCTGAAGGTCAAATCAGCCTTGGGTGCCACCCAGCCCCGGGGGGTTTCTCGGTGCTTGAGGACGGCGCCGATCTAGCGGATGAACGGCTTGACATGGGGGCTCGAAGGTGGCGCCTGCAATCTGCCCAGGATGGCTGCAACGACTAGGGGTGCCGGCGCAGCATGATGGGCGAGGAAGAGGTTGCACAACTCCTCCCAGGAGGCCGCAGAAGCCACTGGTACGTGGAGCAGCCACATGCGCGGGACGCTGGTGAGGGCCATGGGCAGCCAGTTCACCATGACCCTATCATCGCCTCTGTCCTTGAGGACGGCTTCTTCATATGCCAGCAGGAAGGCCAGCGGGTCGGCCGCGACGTCATAGCGCGGCATCATGTCCGGCTTGAACTTGTTCGGCCACTGCACCTGTCGCAAGGCGGGGGCCAGGGCTCAGAGCCCCCTGGTTTCCGCGCCGGCATCGATAGCTGGAGCGGGCGGCACGTTGGCTACCATGAGGGCAGGGCGTGGTGTTGATGGGGAACGGGCCGACGGAAGGGAGAGCTCCGGCGCACCCCTAGCTGGTGTGCCAAATGTCGAATGTTGGGTTCCGGCAGACCCTTAATGTTCGAACTCTGGGGTGCGCACGAAGATCTCTCCCCTACCGATCTACGCCTGATCGTCTCGTGAGATCTAAGCTGAAAATGATGAACGACACGAGGGACACAAGATTTATACTGGTTCGGGCCACCGTTGTGGTGTAATACCCTACTCCAGTGTGTGGTGTGGTGGATTGCCTCTGGGGCTAATGATGAATAGTACAAAGGGAGAACAGCCTCGCGACAGGTGTTCTTGAGCTGCTGCGATGAACTGCTTGGGTGAGTTCGATCGCCTCTCTCTCTCTCTCTCCCTCTCTCTCTAATGAGCACTCGATCAGATCTCCCTCTACTCTGTGGTGGCTAGCTCTATTTATAGAGGCCCTAGGCCTCCTCCCAAATATTGAGCGGGAAGGGCGCCAACAACGGCCATTTCGAAGGGGAACATCTAGTACAAGTTATCTTGACTAAAGTTGGTCTTCGGCTGCCAAAAGCACTGGCGATGACGATGTCTTGGGCTCCACGGTGACCTCCATCCTGCAGCTTCGCTGGTCTTGGTCTTGTTGCACTGAAATGGCAACCTTTGCCTGATGCCTCGGTACTCCACGTCTGTGCTTGCCCCCTTTGCACCAAAGAGGAAACAAGGACACTACACAGGTCGGCGCCCGCCTGGCGCCCGCCTGGTCTTGGTCGTCATGGCTTGCGTCACGAGCACCTCGCGAGGTACCCTGCCTTGATCTCTCCGCCTCTTCGCGAGCCTGCCTGGCGAGGCTGTTCCTGAGGAAGCCTTGGGTCGTCCGCCCCGCGAGGCTTGGCCCCTCGCGAGGGTCTTGAGTCTTGTGCTGATGAAGATGGGTCATACTGGGCTACCACCTGAGCCACGCCGCAGGCCGCAGGCAAGTCTGGGGACCCCCGTTCCCAGAACGCCGACAGCGTCATCTGGGCCATCCAATATGATTCCATCCCGTTTTCACTACTTGACCATGTATGGCCCATGACCTCTTTCGGCCCATATGAGGCCCTTTGTAACTCTCAGCCCATTAACGGCCCGTGGTGAAATTGGCCCGTAATGAATAGTGTATCACTTTACACCCATTAATGGCCCGTGGTGAAACTAGGCCATAATGAACAGTGTATCACTTTATACCCATTAACGACCCGTTATTCCGTTGGGCCATTCCCAGCCCAAGTTATCTTTTGGCATTCTGAGGGCCCATTTATTCTTGGGCTCATTTGGAGCATTCGGTTACTTACGGCCCATTACTGTCATTTTCTGCTTGTGGACCAAATTCAGTCCGTCGTTATAGTCGGCCCATTTGTGGACCATTAATCTGTTGGGCCATTTTCATAGCATCACCAAATATGGCCTATTAATGGCCTGTTATGGTCATCCCATAAAATGTATGATTTCCACTCTAGCCCGTCTATGACCCATTAAAGGCTCGTACAAGGCCCATAGATGAGTCAGCCCTTACAAGGCCCCTGGATCCTATGAGACGTAGAAGGCCCATGGATCCTACGAGATGTAGAAGGCCCATGGATCCTACGAGATGTAGAAGGCCCATGGATCCGATGGCCCATTGAAGGCCATGGATCCGACGGCCCGTACATGGCCCATGGATCGTACGGCCCGTGGAGGGCCATAGTCACTACAATGTTTGGGCGTGTTGGCCCCCGTTTGAACGATATAGCATACTCAAAGTATTATCCTACTCAATACTATCACCTCTAAAAAACATACACTATACAACAAAGAGACCAAGGCATAGAAACATAGAATAATCCTACACTATACAATAAAGAAATTACAGCCGATTATACCCACTAGGCATTATGATTCGGCACAGGTGATAATAAAGCATACACAAACAACAAATTACATATACTAGGCAAATACAGCTCATACATCATGGACGCGCATCAACTTAACTTCATTTGAACTATAATCTCTTCATAAAATAGGATTGGCGGGATTCAGATAGCACAAATTTCAGTCTGCAAAATCTCCAATTCCTTCGTGGTTACCTCAGTGTCTTGTTTCATTTTTTTGACTCCTGCATTTAATACCTGCATGTCCAGTCTCAACTTGTTGATTATACATTGACAATCATGTACACGTTGTCTTGCCACCTCTAGTTGATGCTCGAGAACATTAGCACATCCCAATTCCAATCCATAATCATTCGATAACAGCCATGCCGCACTGCTCGCAGATCTTTGTGTTGATTTCACTTCATCGTAAAATGTTTCTGTAAGTACACATGACTAGGGCAAAAATATAGTTACAATAGTGAAGCGAGCAAGACACTATTTTGTACTACATGGTAAAACAGGACTAACAATAATGATACAGGTCATGAAGCATAAGAAGGTGATATTTTAAAAATTATTAAAAAGATAGTCTGTGCAACCTGCATACAGAAATCTCTCTTAGCTCACCAGAGGAGCATGATGTTGGGGCCCAATCTAAAACACAGACAAGTTACAAATTTAGACAACACGTTGTGTATAAGTAAGCAAGCAGTTGGCCATTCTATAGCTCAATTAAAGTCTTAGGGAGCATAATGAACAACAAAGGATTTCATACAAACATACTACAGCAGGCAAAACTATGCAATCATTTGCCTAGTATAAACTAGATTGTGAGCCTCATGCAATAATAGTTGGTTAATAGACTTGAAAGCTTCAGGCACACTTCGGCAGAGTAATTAAATGGTAAGGCGTTTAATTATGTCAACTCATAGTTATACAAGTACCCAACATCAGGCATGATTCTTTGGGCATCTCATTAACTGAGGACAAATAAAGCAATTGAAAAGAGCAAATTAACTATGCCTGAAACAAGCAAGGAATTGAACTGTTGAGTTGCATACAGTGACTTACCTTAACAGGTTGAAGAGGCTCAGCGCAGCTCCTACTTCTCTTGCAAGGCTCCTTCCTAACATCTTGTACTTGGAAATACTCAATCTTATCTTCATTGCACCCCCTCTGCAAGGTGACACAAACTAGTTACTCGTCTCCTTGGAAGATAAATATGCATACTTTCCAGTCTGTGAACACAAAAGGATGATATTATAACAAAACAACACCACATAATGAAACATGCCGCATCTCTTGCACTTGCACACAATGAAATGAGCATTTACTATGTCTGCACTATGTAAAAACTAGGCATACCTTCAAACTGGATCTCCAAGTACTCTTGGAGAGCCTACTTTAGTGTACAACCAAACCTTTATGTCACCAATGAGTTAGACAAGGCCCCACTATAGTAGCCCTTGGTGTTTAAATCGTTTACAAGCTCTGTTAGAGTGTTAGGTCAAGAATAACAAGTAATCAAAGCAAACAGTCCTAGTATGGCTGGCTGATGCAAACAAGCAATTGAACAGATGTGTGAGCAAATCTTACATATCAAGAAAAGACGCAAAGAAGGAGGCTTAAAGACCATCACTTGACTGACCAGATTTAAGGGGCATTTAAACATCATGTGCAACGTATGAACTAACATAAACATTGCATATTCCAGATTCTACAATGGAATGCACATGTATTAGGTTATGCCATGTATGATGATGCCTAAATGTACACTATATCAGTCAGCAGTGATTCATCATTGCACGTACAATTGAATTGCAGGTTATGGGCCAGTTCGATTCTGCCTTTTCAGGGCTTATTGTCAAAATAAGCCATAAAAGATGTAAAGAAGTCATTTTGAGTTATGGCTTGGGCTTAACTAATTTCGCTTTGGAGGGGGGTGTTTCGGGTAGAACCTCACTAAAAATTGAAGGGAAGGGAAATAGTGAAATGACTCTGTTGTCTGCCTATATTACACTCAAAATGCAACTGCTGACGCCCATGTCACACCTGACCCTTAAGTAAAAACAAACACGCAAGCGTTCATTGCCCTGCCCACTTGCATCTCCTCTCCCCTTTCCCTCTACATCGATCCCCTGCCTGCAGCACTAGAGTTCCTCCAGCGAGCCGCCACCACTGGTCCCATCTGGCCTGGTGCTCGACAATGCTATGTCCCGCTAGGCTACATGGCCGGCGGGTAGGGGCAAATCTCCCTGGCTGCTCCTCACTCTGGCATTGCCCCTCACTCTCATGGTCTCCAGCAGCTGTTCCATTGTGGTTCGTCCAACGCACTACTCCGGCGGGCGCTGCACAACTACAGCTGATGCCACACTGCAGCAGAAGGCACCTTATTTCCCCTCCCCTCCTCCCAGGCCATGGCCTTGAGGTGCTGTTGAAGGATGAGCTCATCCAACAAGGTGAGGATCTCCTCTGATTTTTTGCCAAATTTTCATTCTGATCCACTATACGATGAATGGCTATGAGCTGCTTCTGCTGCTGCTATATGATGCATTGCTATGAGCTGCTCCTGCTGCTACTATATGATGAATTGCTATGAGCTGCTGCTGCTATATGATGAATTGCTATGAGCTGCTCCTGTTGCTACTATATGATGAATTGCTACGAGCTGCTGCTGCTGCTGCTATATGATGAGTTGCTATAAGCTGCTCCTGCTGATGCTATATGATGAATTGCTATGAGCTGCTCCTGCTGCAGCTATATGATGAATTGCTATGAGCTGCTCATGCTGCTGCTATATGATGAATTGCTATGAGCAGCTCCTGCTGCTGCTATATGATGAATTGCTACAAGCTGCTGCTGCTGCTGCTATATGATGAGTTGCTATAAGCTGCTCCTGCTGATGCTAGATGATGAATTGCTATGAGCTGCTCCTGCTGTTGCTATATGATGAATTGCTATGAGCTGCTGCTGGTATATGATGAATTGCAGACTGCTGCTGCTGTATGATGAGTTGCTATGAGCTGCTGCTACTGCTATATGATCCTTTCAGGTGGTGCTGCTATATGATAATAACCAACCACTTGGACCATTGAATTTCAATAAATAATTGTTCTTCATTTAAATGTGGGTCATGCGTTCTTCGTTTAAATTAGGCAAAGGGATCTCTATGGAAAACATTGACCAAAGTAGATTGTGCCAAGTACATGGTATCTTTGTATTTGCATTTTGAGAAATAGTGGTGGTCTGTTTTCCTATCATATTAATTACTGCACTGGGTTCAATTTGTGATGTTTGCAAGTCAAATTAATTTTCATATGGTCAGCAAAATGAAAAAAATATAACCAAAGATAAGCTGAAACGCAATGAAAAGAACTGGTTGGCTTATTACATGGAGCTTATATTCACAGGTGCTTATTTTCTTAGGATAACTCTTAATAACTGTCCCTAAGAAACTTGGCTAATAGAATGACATACAAATAACATGTCATGATGATTGCAATGGAGGAGTGACGTACCATAGCATACTGTATAGGCTCACTGCTGCCTCTCCTTTTTTGCGATGTTCCATGAAATTGCCACATACAACTTGTACTTTTTCATTCTGTAACTCTATCTGCAAGTTGACACGGCTAATTTCAGACATCTCTACATGATACTACATTGCATATCCCTTGCGCATATGTAAACCACCAATTAACGATTGTGTGCATACCATAAACTAGCCATGACTCTGTGTGCTGGACTAGCAGGCACTCTAAGGGAGGCTAGTGTAGTGCACTGGAATTCCTACATGCCACCTATGATTCTGTGTAATGTACTACCCCTGTTCCTAAATATATGTCTTTGTAGAGATTCTAGTATGGACCACATACAGATGTATATAGATGCATTTTTGAGTGTAGATTCACTCATTTTACTCCGTATGTAGCCTATAGTGGAATCTCTAGAAAGACTTATATTTAGGAATGGAGGTACGAGGTAGTATCATGTATGACATCTACATATCTAATTTAGCAGCCAGTAGTAGAAATCATTGTTTGCACAAAGGGATTACTGGTCGAAAATCCTAGCAAAGCACGCTGGCAGGGACAGAACAATACAAGAGAGAGAGACGCACTTACAAGATCATAGCAATGCCTCACTCCAGGATCTTGGTTGGCCAAGCTGTTAGATCCAGAAGAAACATCGTCCTTGTAGTTTTTGCCAGCTGCATAACAGGTAACAGCGACCGGTTAGTATATTTGAAGTACATCGGGCAGGTGATGCTGGACGGGTTTAAAGGTGACAAGTACCTAGGCCGTGGGGGGTGCTTGGCATCTCTACAGACTGTGGGAATCAGGTTAGAAACGTCAAGGGTGATGACGCTACGCTGGCTATCAGGGTCCGGTAAGGAGATCTAGAACCATCGAGTAGGGTGTTTGTGGAGCGGCTCTGGTAGGGTGGACTACGGTGTGGGCGAAGCGGATCTGTGGCCGTGGACGAGGGCGTAGGTGAAGCTGCTCTGGTGGTTGGGTTAAGGATGGTGTCGACAACGTGGATCTGCGGTCATGGACGGGGCGTCAGAAGCTGCTCCGGTGGTTGGGTTAAGGATGGTGTCGATGATGCGGATCTGCGGCCATGGACGGGGCATTAGAAGCTGCTCCAGTGGTTGGGTTAAGGATGGTGTCAACGATGCGGATCTGCGGCCGTGGATGGGGCCTCAGAAGCTGCTCTGGTAGGTTGGATGAGGGTGGGAGGAAGTGGATCTGAGGCCGTGGACTTGTGAGTTGGCAAAGCGTCCCCGGTAGGGTTGAGAATGGTATAGGCGAAGCTACTCCCGTAGGGTTGACGATGGTCTCGGCGAAGCGGCTCCGGTAGGGTTGAGGAAGGTGTCGGCGAAGAGGATCAGAGGCCGTCGATGTGGGCATCGGTGGGGCGGCTCCGGGGGGTCTGGACAAAGCGTCTCCGGTGGGGAGTACGAATGAGCCGCTGCAGATACGCGACGGTTGACGAGAGTACCGGCGAAGCAGATCCGGCTCCACGGACAAGACCGGCACTGAATGGGCTGTGGTACAGTGGTGGACGCCACTGGTAGTGAATGGGCTATGGTACGCCGGTGGATGAGCAGTCTAGGGTTTCGAGAGGGGAGGGGAGAAAGGGCGATGAAGTACGGACGGCGTGATGTAAGATGCTTTGGTGCTGTGGAGTTAGTCGTTTTTTGCGGGAGGGGGAGAGGAAAAGGGGGTGCCGTGTAGTGGGGGGAACTGGAAGTTACCAAAGCAGCCCCGACCTATTATGTAGATGAGGGCGGTATTGTAACTGTTGGTCTCTGTGCACCAAGGACAAAAGGGGAATTTCGCATGCTAAAGACTAGGGTGGCGGAAATTTTAGAAGGAGGCGGGAGATTTTGCCGCCCGCGGGATCGTTCGTATCCAGTTTCAACTATTTTGGACTGTGCTAGCAGGAAGGTCATGCTAGACTGTGTACACAGGGCACGCGTCAGCAGTTAATAACTGGTGTGAAGTCCACCCCAGAAAAAAAGACAATAACTCGAGATGATGCACCGATAACTTGGACGTTCACACGGGCGCGGCCAATCGTACGGGTGTAGTGGCGCGTTCACAAAAAAGGGATCAAATGCTTAGCCTATGTATTTCTCGTGTAAATAGATAATTTAGTGCCATTGGTTATTCACTTTAGACATAATGCATTGACGTGTTAGTGTAGAGGCGCACAAAAAGAAATGGATATTGTAGTCCGCTACTTAAAAGTGTTACCTCATATGATTACATAGCCTCCATTTCATAAATTGCATACCCGTTGAATTCATATATGAATATTACATATATTACTTCAAAATAGAAATTTAAATCATCCAAGACTAATGAATTTGAATGCAAGGTTAACAATGGTGCATGTACATGATAGCTACATTGGTTGTTTGATGAAACATCACTGTAACTTTGGCATGCGCAACTGAAAAGGTTTATTTAAATGAAAAAATGTGATATGTGAGTGTCCAATCTTTATAGCGTTGAATCGATATTATACCTTTGGCCACGATACGAAGTAGATATTGACTTATGTTCAAGCGATGCACGTCCACGATCGCTAGATAGTGATACGTGAATGAATTGTGCAATCTCTCTCACACGCATACATATCTCATTTCCATGTGGGCATCGGAATCACACACGCACACCGTTTGTTTATCTTCATGATGCTTTAAGTATGCCTCGCACAAATCCTATCTACCTATCCCTTAATATAGCTGGATATGTGTCACACAAACTCCTTCTCCCTACTAGCAAGATGCCCATGCGTTGCACGGAACATCAAGATGCATTTGTATGAGTAGTTTATCTTGTGGGGGAAAAGGATGAACGAGGGAATGCCTTATTTGCAAATGTGGAGAGGGGTGTGGGTATCTTTTTGCAAAATTGCCATAGTTTCCTTCCTATCCGTCGGATATAAATCGGATGGCCTATATTGCAGGATGGCAGGAACACCATCATCGCCAACTCTGTTTTTTATAAGAGTAGAGATATGTGAGTGTCACTGCCCCCCCCCACACCCACACACCCACACTTCCCAACACCGAAGGAGTAGGGTGACACCTTGATCTTGATACTAATCTATCGACTGACTTCTCTCTCAAACATACACACACACACACACTACCCGGCATCGAAGGAGTAGGGTGGCTCATCGATCCTGATAATAATCTATCTACTCCTCTTTCAAACACATACACACACACTCGCTAGTTGTGCCTCTGTGCCTACCGCACACACTCTCGATACGTCTTTCTCTTCCTCCCCCAACAATGATAGCAGAAGGGTGACAACTCGATCTGATCATAATCTGTCAATTGGTTTCTCTCTCAAACATTGTGTCTCGATGCCTCGCTAGGTAGCTCCCTCGATATGTAGACTTCTCTCACGCACACAGCTCTAGTGACAATGACGCTAAACCCAGTGTGCCTTGTTTTTACCGGCTTAATGTGATAGTTTTCACCCTGTTTTCTGTTAATTAACAAGGCAACCTTTTCTTTGTTACTACTAGTGAATCTGAAATCATTCGGGGTAGACATAAAATATATCACTTCAACCCTATTATCGCAGCAACTATTTTAAAAGAAACTAGCTAGCTGCCCGTGCATTGCACGGAACATCAAGATGCATTTGTATGAGTAGTTTATCTGGTGAGAGAAAAGGCTGAACGAGGGAAGGCCTTATTTGCGAACGTGGAGAGGCGTGTGGGTATATTTTTGCAAAATTGCCATAGTTTCTTTCCTATCCGTTAGATATAAATCTGACGGCCTATATTGCAGGATGGCACGCACACCATCATCACAAACTCTGTTTTCTACTCCCTCCATTCCTAAATACTCCCTCCGTCCAAAAATACTTGTCATCAAAATGGATAAAAAGAGATGTATCTAAAACTAAAATACGTCTAGATACATTTCCTTTTATCCATTTTGATGACAAGTATTTCCGGACGGAGGGAGTATTTGTCTTTTTAGAGATTTCAACAAGTGACTATGACCGGACCTTACCAACATACTCAAAAAAGTAGTCCATAATTTTGATGTTACCCTCTTTTCTTGGTGGTGCAGTGCCATCTGGATACCTCATAAATAAATCAAGGACAAATCTGACCCCTTCCTGAAAAGACATGCGGAGCAAAATGAGTGAATCTACACTCTAAAATATGTCTACATACACATCCGTATGTGGTAGTCCATTTGAAATCTGAAAAAGACAAATATTTAGGAACGAATGGAGTATAAGAGTAGACATGGAGATATATCTCCGGCATGGTCTACAACAAAAATGTGCTGGGCTGGTTAGCGCCGGATGCTCGCAACACGATGACATGAGTTTGAATTCTGTCTTTTAACTTTTGATTTTTATATTATATATTACTTATTTAATATATACTTCTTTCGCTACTGTACTGACAGTCGAACCCACAGAGTACTTAGAATACAATATTAAGGATGGACTTGTTTCTTTTTAACTTTCTGTACGAAGCTGTAGCCACCCTGCAAGTCACATGTACACTGTACATGCAATTAACTTTTTATAGAGGGACAATCATACACGCAATTAACACAAATGGATTGGATGTCACTCTATTATTTCCAGCATAAGAGCGTCTCCAATGGTAGCCGGCAAATTTCCTCCTGCTTCCTTGCGCTGAGGACGACATCAAACGCCTGCGGCATACATTTTTACAACTCTAACCAACTAGATGAAATTCAAGCAAACACGGACTGATTTCATATAAGCATGAAGGATTTCATATAAAAAAGCCGGATCTTCATATAAACATGATGGATTTCATTACATTTACATGAACTAAGCGGTGCCAATCTGGCTCTCTTGGTATAATTAATACTCCCTCCATCTGGAAATACTTGTCCTAGAAATGGATGTATCTAGACTTATTTTAGTTATATATACATACAATTTATCCATTCTTAGAACAAATATTTCCCGCCAGTTGTAGAGGGAGTACATAATCTAATGGCCGCCCACGGATCCCTTTGTCTTCCTCATGTCCGTCAGACACTTGCGGGGTCGACGAAGGTCCTCAGAAGAGACGAAGCAGCAAAGAAACCACCTAAATGCGCAGTCGTCGCCTCGGCGGTGGCCTTCATGGGTCCCAAGTGGCAGTGGCCTCTCGTGTTCTACTTCTCCTCGATGATGGCGGCGGACACAGAGAAGTTGGCCACCGACTCGTCGCTCTCCATGCACCCGACTTCTGTCTCTGCCTGCATGGCGCTACCGCAGGCACGGGAGGCACGCCCACAGACATGGGAGGCGCGGCCACCGCAGACACTAGTGGCGCAGTACGATGTGGCAGCAACGACGCCCGTACCGGCGTGCTCGCCGCCATGCCGGCGTGGAGCAACTCGCCACTCCTCATTGAGCTGAACTAGAGCGGTGAGTTGCTGAACCACGCGCCTGCTTGGGGCAGCAACTGGCTACATCGGGCCAAGCAAGGTTGGTGAAGCACCGAGCGGCCTCGCCCGTATCCGGAGGGCTCAGCGGGCCACCCAGCCGGGTAATATGCCAAAGAACGGCTCCTTAGAAGCCATCAGAAGAGTGGAGAAAATGGTGAAGGAGGAGATGGGGGAGCGGCGGAGGGGTGTGATTCTTGCCCGCTGTCTGTCTGGCCTCATGTAAATAGAGGGCAGACGGTAGGAGCTTGGCCGGCGTCTGGCCTCATTTAAACTGAGGGCGGACGGGAGGAGCACACCAGTGTTGCGTTTAATTCCGGCCCGCTCATGAACGGACGTGTGGCCGGAGTAGGATTCTCGGTTTGCATGCAGGTTTAACGGAGGGGTTTAATGGAGGCACTGGGCGTGCAGCAGGCGGTGCAGTACTATTCGATTTGACAATAGTAATGAGCCATCAAATCACAAAGGCCCTCGCCTCTCGTGAAACTGACCAAGCTAGGCTGCCCCGCCCTCTAGCCTTTTAAAAAATGTATATACTCCACTTTTGTACAGTAGTAGTATCGATGGATTGCGCCATGGAGCAAAACTTGAAATTAAAAAAAAAGTGGTACATATAGAGAGCGCTCGTAGCCAAATTATGCATATAGTACTATTAAAAAGGCTAGTCACAATAATGGTGTCCAGCACAAGTGCACAACCCACCCCTCAAATAAAACTAAGCACCCTGGAATTCTTTGACAAAACTAAGCACCCTGAAATTCTTTGACAACTAAACTGCTGGCTATATGATGTTGGCCATATATATTGTATGTACATAATGTGAAGAAACGAGTGGTAGTACTATACCAACTAAAAGATGAAATGTAAGAAATACTAGTATGTACGTACTGAAGAGTTAAAGTAATGAGAAGAAACATAACATAGTTCTGCTGGGGGCTCAGCACAACATACCCCTCAAATTAAACTAAGCACACCTGAAATTAAACTTTGCAACTACTCCGATAGACACTGCATTAGAACCACCATGAGCAACAACACTGCCACCTTACTCGGAGTCCTCATCCACGTCCTTGACTTCATCCTTGTCCCTCTTCCTCTTGGCCGATACTTCTTTGCTTGAACCGCACACTTGGCTCTTGCTCTTCATCCAACCCTTGTAGATATTGAAACAAAGGTAGCCATCCTTTGCAGCATAGTGGATGTGGTCTATATCTAGTACATTCCGCTGCCATGCATAACGATGAAACGTGTATGGAGGTTTCTCCAGTTTACCATATGAAAGATGAACCATGGCTCCTGCTAGGGTCAGCATTGAAGGCTGACGAGAGGGCAACAACCGATTCTTCTGGAGGTCGAAGGGGTTGCCTACAACGAGGCCTATCCGACCTTGGACTTCTTTTTCGTTCGTAAAGTCTATAGTAACGAATTTGACTAGGTTGCTCTCGAGGAAGTTCTTAAAATCTAGGCATTCAACGTCGGCATGGCATATGTGGTAGACCATGCGTAAGTCATGCACGCAAACTTGGATCATGGCAGGCTTCTTCCTCTCTTCGTCCTTTAGATCCTTCTCTCGTCCCAGGACTGTGGTGTACTCAACATCTAGCCCAACGGCCCACTCATCATCTGAGTTTTCGAACATGCATCTAAAGCGAGAAATGCATCCTTTCATCGTCGTAGAAGAACGGGTGTAGATGACGTCGAACTCATCGCCGGTGATGGTTCTAACCTTGTACTCACCGCCGATCATGGAGATTTGGGACGCCATGGATTTGGGAGGAGGGTTAGGATTAGTGGAACTGTCGTAATGTGAAAGGACGGGACGACTAGGAGCGAACCGTCGTAGTATTAAAGGACGTGCGGGGACGAGTAGGAGCGAACTGCCAGTGTGCGAACGACAGGGTAGTGGCTTTCCATTCTCCCATGATACAGGCTTCCGAGAGCCCTTGGATCTGATATTGAACGGTTGCATGGCGTGATTCTAGACCTATGGGTGAATATCCTCCTGGAGGGTTATTCTGCAAATTTTCAGCAACTTAGCATGCGACCCTTGGATCTCAGATCCAAGGGCTGCCAGCAGCCTGTATCATGCTTGCGCCTACCACGACCATCGCGTCGCTCGCGCGGTCGCGCCCTTGGAGATTTAACACGGTGTGTTAGGCTATTTGATGTTGGCATGTCATACATAGTCATCACTTAGTCACTCATACTACAACAAGGTTAGCTATAAGGTTGGCTATAAGTGTATTTTTTTACTTCTCTCTATCTCTTTCTTCGTACTCCCTCCGTCCCATAATATAAGAACTTTTTGACACTAGTGTAGTGCCAAAAACGTTCTTATATTATGGAACACAGGGAGTAGTATTTATTGCATTTGCCAAGGAGTGACCTCTTCCAATGAAATGGTGTGCTTATTAGTTTCTTGTTGCTATGTTTGCTTCATTTAATTAGCTATAGACTCAAAATTGTCTTTTCACCTAGGTACACGCGCTTAGCACCGTTTCTTCCTTGGGTCACCAAACTAGTCTCTCTCTTCTTGATTAACTTGCCACATCATACTTTATGCCTATGTGGCAAGCTTAACACATGTAGGAGCAAGTAAGTACAATAGTGCGCTTTACATGGCATTTTTGCATATGTGGAGGAAAGAGAGGCAAGGAAAAAGTGGAGAAGTGGGCTCTCATGCAAGAGCCAACCTCTACTACATGGTGGAGCATTGGGAGAGGCACCTGTATGGAGGTGGTCAGGAATCGGGAGACTCACGCCGGTCGTAGCGCCGCAGTTAAAATGATAATGGCAAGTCAAATCACGGGGCCCCACCTGTCCAGTAGTAACTCGCTGTCAAATCACAAAGCCCTACGTTTGCAGCAGCCTACTCCCTCATCTTCTCGCGTCTCTGTCGAACCGACTAGGCGAAACTGCCCCACCTACCACGCAGGAAAAGCCCCGCCGTTGACTTTTAAATAGTAATGGGAGGAGGTCTAGGTGACCAAGGTGGAGAGGAAAACGTGAGAACTTAATGTTTATTTGCTAAGGCTGGTTGTAGTGGTAGTATCATAGCTATATCATGCATGCCAACTAGGCAATTTTGATGAGGTGTCATAGAATTAAATGAAGAAAGATATCATTTGGTCTCATTCATCTTTTATAGCCATTGGATGTGATGCTATAAGATGTGTGTGTGCTGATGTGGGTTGTATTTGTTCTTGTTTTCAAAGTGAATGAGACCAAATTATATCTCATCTTGATGAGTTCTAGGTACTCCCGTTCCTGATACGGCTTTAATGCAGACGAGGGAGGGAGTAGCGGTTCCCGAAATGTTGAACGGCCAATGCATCCTCCTTCAATTAATGCATGAGGGGAGTAATGGGAGGAGGTCTGGGAAAAGAGGCTGCACGATGTGAATGCAACGTAGTTTGCCCTCATTGCCCCATATAAAGGTGGCCCTCCATTCCAATCCATCTACCACATCGTACGCACCTAAGCATTTGCCTAAACACCTACACTAAGCGCAAAAGAGCTCACTCCAGACCCATGGCGGCGATGCGCGTGAGCGGCCAGCGGCTGTGCCAGATGGTCCACGACGCCGGCCTGCGGCATGGCACCGAGGATCGTCTCCAGACGGTGTTGGAGACCGGCTGGTGGATGGCTGTCGTCGAGGCCAACTATGACTCTCAGTTGGACCAGATGATCATTGCTACCAGCAACAAGTTCACCATCCTCAAGAAGCTCGTGGACGGCATCGCCGTACTCCTCCAGCCTGCGCGCCTGGGCTCCTCATTGCCTGCCACCCTAATCGGCCTCCATGGCTGGAACCTCTTTCAAGCACTAGTGGCCCTGCGACTGCCTGCCGATGCCACGAAGAATGTCCACCTGGAGGTCGCGCTCGCGGCAAGGCGCCTTGCCCTGCAAGAATTCGTCGACCTACACATCCACATGGACGAGCAAATCGTGTACATAGGTATCTACAAGGCCAGTGAGGACGCTACAATGTTGGCCTTCCTCAACTGACTGGAAGCCTTGGATGACTTTGCTAAGAAGCACCTCGACCTCGCCACAAAAGCCGCCGCTCCTTAGCCACCGGTCGGTGTCCCGACGCACTAAGTTGAGGAGGAGGAGGTCGTACGTTCATGGATCCATCTTTCTTCTTGCCTTCTGTAACCACCACTGCGATCGCATCATCGTAGCCTTAATTGTTATTGTCCTATTGCATTCTCGTTCTAGTCAATACCGACATGTGCGATCCCTTTGCTTAACTATATGCATCACTGTAACTAGTACTCCATCCGTCAATTTATAAGTTGTGCTTACCTTTTCCATTAACTTCGTGCAATGCATGGGCATCTTGCTAGAAACACTAGAATATGTCTATATAATCCGTGTGTGGTAGTCCATTTGAGATCTCTAAAAAGACAAATATTTAGGTACAGAGGGAGCAATATATTAGGAGTATATCAAAACAAGAGTGATTTCTTTCAAGTTTGTGAACAAGTACTACTATTCTACTACTTTGGATCCGTCGCAACGCATGGGCACATTGCTAGTAAAAGGAAAATGCCTGCCGTGTTCGCGTCGCACCCCCACACGCACGGGAATCGGGAGTACTCCACGGCCCGTCCGGCACGACACATAGCTTAGGGAGGGCGTGTTGCCTAACATTTTCACTTTCATGTGGGACCACCGTTGATCAAACAGACTATTGGCAAACCGCACCCCGCCCGCCGCCGGGTTGGAAAATAGAAATGAGGGGAAGATCTAGCTGTAGCATGGAAGCCATGAAATTTGGTGTCAGATGGGGCTCGTTGATAGAGTAGGAGCATTCCGTACTAGTACTACTCCTACTAGTACCAAGTTTGTACTCCTAATACTATATTACTAGTACTACCACTATACAACTAATAGGTACGTGCATGGCACAACATCGTAGGAACAAAAAAGGGGAAGATCTTGTTTTGGGTGATTTATCTTTTTTTCAATCAACGTAGTATGAATAATATGATGTGGGGGGCACCCATGAAGCTTATGTGGCTTGGTTGCATGGCTACAAAAGGTTATAGAAAAATAAATAGATAATGTGTTTAGAGTGCACTCCACTAAATAGATATACTTTGGATCCAGTGCAACAGACCGACACATATATATATACCCCCTATATAGTGTGTGAAAAACTTTGAAAGTTGGTCGTTGGATGAAGCCAATCGGACGGTACAAAGATGGCAAATCCGAGCACTACTGGCCGTTGGATATCATCCACCAGATTCTGCCACATGTATAATCTAGAAGACTCCATGATTGAACTTAATTCATGACTAACTTTGCCACAACTAAGCTTAGGCAAAGTTATTAGTTCTTCAAAATGAGAGACACAAGTTGGCAAGCCTAAGGGAATCTTGCCACATTTTTTGTGTGTATGTCATGTGGGGCCTTAGTGTGGCTTGCCTAAGGTGTGGCTTGAACCAAACACTCACCTAAGTTAGTCAAACTTGCCTAACCTTACGTGTGGCAATCTTTGGCAATCTTAGTGGTTGTTTGGTTCCTAGCCACACCTTGCCACACTTTGCTACACCTAACCTTAGGCAAGTTTGACCAAGTTAGGTAGGTGTTTGGTTCTAGCCACACCTAAGGCAAATATTTTTTTATGAGCAGTGAGCCCCACATGTCATAGACACAAATGGGCTGTTTGGTTCTAGGCCTAGCATTGCCACACTTTGCCACACATTTTTGCCAAGCTTGCCTAATGTTAGTTCATCAAAATGAGAGCCATGAGTTGGCAAGCCTAAGTGAATCTTGCCACATTTTTATGTGTATGCAATGTGGGGCCCAAGTGTGGCTTGCGTAAGATGTTGCTTGAACCAAACACTCACCTAAGTTGGTCAAACTTGCCTAACTTTAGGTGTGGCAATCTTTGGCAAAGTTAGTCACAAACCGAACAAGCCCTAATAACTGTGTGGCAAGATTCCCTTAGGAAAACCAAAGCGTGGCTAACAAAAGCAACTCAACTAAGGCAAGTGTGGCAAGTGTGGCAAAAATCATGTGGCAATATATGGCAAAGATAGTCACAATGCAAAGAGCCCTACTAACCAAACAACCCCTAACCTTAGGAAAGTTTGGCAACATTGTATGATAAAGTGTGGCATTGCTAGGCCTAAAACCAAACAACCCCTGTGTCTGTCACAAAAAATGTGGCTAACAAAATGGGCACCACAAGTGTGGCAAGATTTGGCAAGAAGTTGAGTCTATGACATGTGGACCATGTAGCTAGAAAAGTGTGGCAAGCCACAAATGTAGCAATGAACCAAACACATGCCTAAGATATTGTGTCACGCCTAAGCTTAGGCGTGGCAACCTTAGGCTGCAAAGCAAACATCTATATATCTATACCCCTATATAGTGTGTGAATAACTTTGAAAGTTGGTTGTTGGATGAAGCCAATCTGACGGTACAAAGATGGCAAATCTGAGCACTACTTGCCGTTGGATATGATCTACATTCCACCAGATTTTGCTACAGGTAGAATCTAGAAAACTCCACATGTAGAAGCATAATGCACAAACCACCAGAATCTCATGCGTGCAATGCACGTGTACCTTACTAGTACTACTTGGTAGTAGTAAGAAACAAATTCCAGTTTTCGCACGAGCTCGTACTGCGGGAGCACCACAACGCCTGCCGCAAGAGTTACATTTCCCTCTCGGGGCCCAAGGGACCGAACTTCAGTGGCTTAGTGCCTGGCCTATGAGTCAATGACATGCGGACCTTAAATGCAGTTGGCCGACATGTCATTCTCATGGTGGTGGCGTGGTTCGTGAATCACTCGTTCGAGATGAACTGGCTGGTGGTGGCGTGGCCGTGGCGAGGGTGCCACAGCTGGGCGTCGGGGCGTTACGAGGTGTAGATGGCCACACCGGCATGTACTACCTGTAGTATAGAAGTACTCCAGCTGAGGATTGATGCCCGAGACGAAATGTGTCACAGCCGTTGGATGAAAATTCGATGGTGCGGGAGTACGGATCGGAGCACAGCAGCGGAGCAGGCAAACCACGACCAATCGGGTGTGTCTGTGGTAGAAAGTTTATGGTCGCCGCAGTTCAGTTGGCCCGCATGCGATGCACACAAAGGCAGAGGAGCGGTGGGGCCAAGAGGGATGACGTGAACAATCCTACCATTCTGTCACTGACATGTGGGACCCACAAGCGTGGGTCCCACCTGTTAGCGAAGGAAAGGCAGGGCAAGGCAGTGATAGCCACATCAGAGGATCCATGTCCACGTCGAGGGACGTCGTGTCATGGGTTGGAGCAGCGTCGTGGGAATCGCGTGTGGGTGTGGCAGTGGAAGAAACAAGAAATGTGATGGTCACCGTGGTTCAACTTCCATGGACAAGCTATCATGTCTGCTGACACATGTATATCAAAACTAGGGTGTTTATATTTCAAGCACGTGAACAAGTATTATTCTACTACTTTGGATCCATTGCAACGCACGGGACAACACATTGGTAGTAGTAGTGTCTATCTCTATCTCTAGAGGCCTTCCCTCGTTCATCCTTTTCTCTCACAAGATAAACTACTCATACAAATGCATCTTGATGTTCCATGGAACGCACAAGGATGTTTCCTTGGGGCTCTCTCCAGCGTGGCGTGGCCGTAGTTGCAAGTTGACGCCCCTTGAGATGCCGACGTTGACGGGCACTCGGATTTCCTCCGATGAGCAGGTAAGATGAGTTTGATCATGTAGTAAATGCATTCTAAGACTACTTCCGTGTCCATTTCCTAATTCTCCCCCTGCCCACTGTTTCACAGGTTAGGCTCGGTGCAAGTGGAGATTGGCTTGCATATGTACGGGAGGGTACCAACATCAATTTGCAAAACATTTACAATGGTGACACCGTTCCCGTAGAACCTTTGTCCAACATTGGGATCAACCATGCAACAGGCCACCGCATGAATTGGTACGATGGAACCATGGTGAGATTGAATAAGATAGCACGAACCTTGCACATGGCGGTCAAAGGCGGACCATCCTGTCTGCGGCCGATTTGTTGCCGTACGAGTACAAAGACATTGTGCTCCTTTCTAACTGCATCTTCGCGGTGACAAACCAGGGGACTTATTTTGTATGGGACACATCCTACGATATACTCCCTCTCTCCCAGTTTATTTGTTTTGAATCTTTTTGTTTTATAAGTTTCAAATTCTAATTTAAAGCTCCCCATCACATGTTGATATTACAATGTCCATTAAATAGTTGTGTGCATGTATAGTAAAGAAACAAATCTCGAGTTTGGCACGAGTTCGTGCAGTGGTAGCACTACAAGCCCTAGCGCAGGAGTTACATTTCCCTCTCAGGGCCGTCGGGACTGAGCTTCAGCGCCTTACTACACCTACCTTTGAGTCAATAACATGTGGACCCGATAGGTGACTGGTCCACATGTGATGCTCCAGAAGGCAGAGGGGCAGTGGGGCCAAGAGGGGTGAGCCACAGGTCGGGGGACGTGTGGTGTCATGGGTTTGAGCGGCGTCGTGGGAACTGCGTGTGGATCTGGTAGAAACTTGATGCTCGCCGCATTTTAGGTGGCCCACATGTCATGCACACAAAGGCAGAGGGGCGGTGCGGCCGAGAGCGGTGAGGCGCACGTCGGGGGACGTGGTGCCATGGCTTGGAGCGGCGTCGTGGGAATCGCGAGATGAAACGTGATGGTCACCGTAGTTGAACTTCCGTGGACAAGCTATCATGTCTACGGACACATGCACTGCATACCGATCACTGGAAGGAGTAGCAGAGAAAGCCATATATGCGGATAAATAGTTCTTTATAGTCAAGCGGACCCACGCTACTACTCTATTCCAAAGCCATGCACACCATCGAAATAGTCCATCTATATCAATATACACCGAGAGGGAATACTTTTTTTACAAGAGAGGAAATAGTTCATCCATCCATAATGCCCTCCTGCTGGTGCATCATTTTCTTCTTCTTCTTCTTCTTCTTCTTCTTCTTCTTCTTCTTCTTCTTCTTCTCATTTTCTGTGGGAGACGGCTTTGCAACAAGCTCTTTGGACCTTGCAGCTATCTCGAAACTCACACGGGCATCGAGGGCAGCATATTTTATCCGCTCGTACATCAATGGATAATTCTCCCATCTAGACGACCTTAATGCCACCGTCTCGTCACCCTTCTGAAGTTTTGTACCGAGCACAAAATTTGCTACGTCGAATAGGGATGGTGTCTGTTTATCACAATCTTCTACGGGAATTTTGATTCTGGTTTGTAGGTCAGCGATGCTTTTCAAATCATGGCTGTACGGCTCCAGCTTCTGTTTGTCCCCTTCGATGGCTGCCCCAAAGAAGTATACGTCCTCCCTAGACAATAAATTGTGAAGCTCACCTGGTATGGAGGGCGAGTGTATGATGTGGTACACCAAAACATCATCTTCGAGGCACAGCTGAAGGACGGCAGCGCGTTGGATCTTCCCAGTGGCACGCTCCATGTACTTTGTGTCTAGACTGATGACCCTCATCTCTACCTTTTCGAGGGAGTTGGATACATTGTTGATCCACTGCCGAACAACCCTTGGGTGGACGGTGTCAGTGGCAACTATGCTCATCGAGCCTTCGACGAGGACATGTTGGACACTAAAAACCTGCATCTCGATCTCTTTCGCCATTTGGAACCGCTGGAACGGAGGGCTATGGTTTGGAGAATTAGGATTAGATGGCTAGTCTAACTGAAGTAGTAGATGATTATTTAAAGAGGTTAAAACAATGTGAATGCAGTGGGGTTTGGATGCAAATGAAGACGAAGGGGAGGTGAAGAAGCCGAGGAAAATCAGTTCTCGATGGAGAAGTAAATGGGAGAAGTGGAGTACAGGTAGTTGATTATACGATTAGGTAGACTAAACGGAAAGGCTATGCGGGTAGACTGATGAGTCGTACCTGTTCGTGTATGTGCCCATACTTCCTGATAGGTCGGACCTATGCAAACAGATAAAAAAAATGTGTCGGAGCTGGTTCAGATCGATATTGGCGCATGAGTGGGAGACACAACATTCTCTGTTTAAGGAATACTCCCTCCGTTTAGGTGAGTAAGTCACCTTATGAAAATCACGTTTTCCCAAAACCTTTAGGCATGGAGCATTAACTTCCTGCTTGATCCCCTCCCAGCCTCGTTAGCCAGTGTTCTCTTCCTCTGCTGCCGCGTTCTACCTTTCCATTATTCCTCTTCTCAAGTGTGGAACGATCTACATGCCGTCCTTGATGCACCAGAACGACCACTGCATGCATCGCGGCAGGGCGTTGATTGGGCATGCATGAGAATTTGGTTCTGCTCGCAATATGGATGATACCTGAACGATGAAGTGAACAGGCATGCTAGCACGGGAGACCTATTTCAGCTATACAATACTGGAGTACTCATGTTCCTACTACTACTAGTAGTAGTAGTACAACTGTGGTACACTTGATGGTCAAAATACTATTCATCCCGTCCTCACAGTGAAGAGACAACACCCTGCGCCTGACACTAGTCCAGGCGGCGTGTTCAGGTTACCAAAGTGAGCCTCACCCTGTGCACTATGCAGTCTGTCACCGCCGCTGTACAGCACATTGGCGCCTCGCCTCGTCTCCCTCTCCCCTCCCATAGCACCACTCCATCTCCATCTCCTTCTCCGTCTCTGTCTCCATCTCACTGTGCCCCCGTGTACCGTCGCCTCGCTCACCTCCCCTAGTACCACTATTCCCTCGCTAGCCGCTCCAGCACCGACAGCCTTCTCCCCCGTAAATCAAGCCCCCCAAAACCCCCACCTTCCAAACTCCACCATGGCCGAATGCGAACCGCGCAGCATCCATATGAGCCACGATTGGAGCAATCTCCCCAGTGACATCCTCGACCTCTATTATTCGTGTATGGATACCTTGAGCGCACTGTGCCTGGCTGCGAGCTCGAGGGACATGCACACATCCATCATCGAAGCGAGGCCTAAGCTTTTCAAGAAACCCTGCTTGCTGCTATCTGGTCTTGCGAGATTGGCTCACCATGATATAGAGGCGTACATGATGCCCCTCGACTTCAATCCGATCTCCATTAGCCGAAACTTCTTTGCAGGTATGTAGTGGGTCGCCGTGCATCATTTCCCTCGACTTCAATCCGGTCACCATCACCCGAAACTTCTTGGCAGGTATGTACTGGGTCGGCATGAACTCCCACTCAATGGCTGCCTTCAGAGAAGACGGTAAAAATTTGGTGCTCGTGAACTTCCAGACCTCCCATGAGATTATCCTTCCTCCGTTGGATTTTATAGAGTATTACCATCGCAGTCCAAGTCATCTAGATTACCACGTCAGTTGGACGGACCTTGTTTTGCAGAAGATTGTAATCTTCCAAGTGCCCACACGACATGCGAATTATGCAGACTTCAAGATAATTGCCTTGTTCGACCGCGGACTCGCCTATCTTTATGCTGGTGCCTTCTTTAGCTGGAGACAACTCAGCTCGTAGTGGATCATCATCAAAGTTGATACACACTTCTGTGATGCTATTGAACACAATGGCATCATCTACGCGATCGACAAAGCAGATGGCACCATGTATTGCTGGGATGGCGCGTGTAAGTTGTTTCCATCTCATGTTAATGATGATGGCATGACACTGTTTGAACTTTTTCTGATGATCGGCATATCCCTGTTTGAGCAGAATTCGAGTAGAACTATGGCAATGTATTAGACACGTCGTAAATCAGCTATATTTGGAATGAGTTAATTCATGTGATTCTGACCATGTCATTACAGCCAATTGGTACCCTGAATAATCAAACGGTTAGGAATATATGGATATTATCCTTATTTTATAGTAATCTATATACTACTACTAAATATGAGTGTGTATCAATGGCCATGTTAGTTTCCTCATTTTCATGATGTAGAAACATGCACCACACTGTTGGTTTCATCTAACCATACATTAGGGAAGTAAATGTGCATATGGAGAACTCTATATTTGGAAGTAGTCAAATCCTACAATGCTTACCATGTGTACATACCTATATTCGCCCTTCAGCAATCAATGGCTAGAATAATATCCTCACAAAAATGTTGCCTACAGAACGCGAGTACATAACAATGCATGGTCTGTTAGTTACCTTGAAGAATTTGTTTGTGAGGACAGAACATGATTACATAACATGCATGACATGGTAGTTTCCTGTGAAGAATCGATTGCGAGATAACGTGAGTATAACCATGCATGGCACTTCTATATTTTCGAACCCAGTATACATATCCCTGTGTTTTCCTCCCAGTTCCAACAGGGACATATCAATGTTGTTTCTTGCATTATCCTACTCATACTCTGAAGAATGCTGATCTTACATTAACAATGCCTGTCCTTTTTGATATGATGCAGTGTCCCTACAGTTACTACCCTTTGTAATCACACCACCTTTGCCAAAAACATGGAAGCACAATTGGTTCCTCGCTTGATCAGACGACGGCAAAAGACTGATGATCATTCGGACACATGACCCGGAAAAGTTATATTGCAAAAACTCCACTTTATAGAAGCACCATGTAATACGTGAGTATCCGGACAGTGGCTATTACACCTATCAACAGGATACCAGCTTGTTGGGGCCTTTAGGATTTCTTAGTTGGAGGCGGGTAAACAACCTTGGTTCACACTCTCTGTTTCTCGGACTCAATTATTCGATTAACTAGGAGATCACCATTGGCAAGGACCTTGATGGCAGAGAGGCTCTGTTTGCTATGGAAAATTGTGTCTACATGGCGAGCCCTAGGAGTTCGGGAGCAAACTCCCCTGATTGTCAACGATACAGCCTGCATCCAAAATAATGTGAGAATGACAAAGGCATCCAGATTAACTTTGATCCTTGGATGTCTCAATTATGACAGGCAATGATGTGGTTCAAGCCTTCAGGTTGATAGGTAATTGGGCTATTGCATCGAAAGGGTGGAGTACTGGTGTCTCCGGATCACTGGTCGCTGAAGCGGGCCTGCAAATTATGATGGTGTTGGATCATCTCTTCGAATGACTTTGTTGTCTTTGCTGCTAGTTTTGGATGGGTATTTCTTTCTTTTTTTATGCATATTCCTTGTCATTTGGTCATCCTGGTCAATGTCACTCTTACTATGTAATAGTTGCTTCTGTTTAGAATGTCATTCTTGTCTGGATCACGAGAGTCTGAGCGCTGGAGATGGGTGTGTTTTGGTGGTGTAGCAAGACTCCTTATGAACTATCATGTCTTGCTGTTTATTTCAATAGTAGTCACTACTCAGTGTTTGAATGTTGTATATATCGTTGTTTCGAACTGTTTATTGTCTCGAACTACTGGTGGGCTAAATGAGGGCATCACCATTCTCCAGTGTTCAGAGTATATCTCCTTTTTTCAAGTTATATAATTTGAGCTCAGTGTCTTTTTGATGATGTACACTTGTTTGGGCCAGTGAGGTGTCGTTGAATATGGGCCGAGTAGTAACGCAATGCCAAACTGGTCAATTATGATGCTCGGGCCGGGAGCTCAAAAGATCTTGAGAAAAAAGCCCGGGCTCTCCAAAAAATAAAGAATAAGGACTCTTAGGTCAACATGTGGGCGCCACCGGTGTTTTCGTGCGCTTGCACGCCAAGAGCATATTGGCGCATGCTCGAAATTCATGTTACCTTTTCATCCCCAGTCTCCCGCCCCTCCCCCACCTCTAAAATCTCGATTCCTACTCCAGTTCCCTCAAATCCCCCTCCTGTACTCCCTGTACTCAAGCGAACTATCATGTAGCCGGTCAACGCAGATCTTCGAGCCAGAGATCTTGAGGTCCGTCCTACCTTCGGTCGCCGCGTGCTGTCGCTCAAGAGTGGCATGGCGGCGCTTGACGAAAAGTTTCTCGGCAAAGTGCTGATGGTAACCATCAACGGCGACCGGCCTCCCATCTCACTGGACGACCTTGTCAAAGCTCTTGGAATTGTGCACGGCATCCAAATAAGTGACTTGCTCGTCGAAGTCTGTCGGCCACCGGCTGATTTCTTCATCAGGTTCTGGACAACTTTCGACAACAGTCGTGTGTTCAAATCTTCCCGGCGTTTGTTCTGCGATGGCGCGCTGGTGATCTTTGACCGGTGGCACCCAGGATGGGGCTCGGTGCCCTCTGAGCTTGAGTTTTTAACAAAGCTTACCCTCCATGGCATGCCTCGACGTGCTTGGAACAGTGAGTCCATGAACGAGCTTATCAACGACCTTGGAGGTGAGCTCGTAAGTATGTTTGTTCCTCCAGACAGCTGGGCTCTGACAGTTATCGCATGGATGAAGAAGCCGTCCACCATACCGAAGGTGATTGGTGTAGAGATACCGGTGCAAGAACGTGGGTTGTACTATTCATCACCACCAAGGCCGCCGTGGACCATGTTAGGGATGTACCTGTATCGAGTGTTCGTGCATGTCGAAGAAGTGGTCAATCCATCAATCGAAGTCCTGCCGCCGCCGCTGGTGCCAGGGTCCGTCGACGACATCCATTACAGGAGTCAACATCAGACTTCCCCGTGTTGCTCGGAATGATGGATGGCACAGGGCCTACTCCATCGCGCGGCGGAGGCCACTGCTTCTTTGGGAGAAGAGGCAGGGCTGGCTGCCTGGAAGTGATCTAATTTGAGGTAACAACTGAATCTTTTCAGATACTAGTTAAATCCGAGCTATGGGTGTGAAGCACTGTTATGCCAGTACATTTGATTGTGACCTGTTCTAATTTTGTACCTGAACTTTTTTTAGAAAGGGCTATACGTCAACTTAATGTGCTAGTAGAACTTATTGTGTTGTCTGTCTGTTTTCTTTGCACAGCATTCAAGATATTTCCCCGTCATTGATAAAGATGATGAACCGTTATGTACAACTTCGTTGGTTTCAACATAGCCCTACCCGTATGTAGCGACCCGACCTCAGACGGTCAAGTCTCTGTGCTTAAGTGTCATCCCTGGATCGGTATGCTGACACACTGTACTCGAGGATTTATAACAGACGTAAATCACATGTATAAAATAACGTAAATATTATTACCTCAATCCAAATAGCGGAAGTAACAAGGTTGTGGATTCCCATCAACACCAACGGCAAAGTTGAGTGTAGAAATCGTAACCCTAACGTATCACTTACTCGACGTAAGATTCCTGCAACATGAGACGTTGCAACCACAAAGGGTCAGTACATTGAATGTACTGGCAAATTCACACCATAGGATAATGATGAATAATGGCTATCACTACATGCATATTTGGCTGGTGGAAAAGCTCTATGGTTATAATGTTTTTGCGAAAAGCCAATTTTCCGCTACATCAAAGGAGTAAATTTTATTTAACTATCATGGTGGTTGTTAAACATTGAGAGTGTAGACACCCTCTCAATCCCAATTAAACATCATCATTAAAACCCAACAAAATTAATTAAAGTAACACGATGAGATTCACTTGACAATCCAAGCACTAGATACTCAAGATGTCCATAACCGGGGACACGGCTAACCATGATTAGTTTATACACTCTGCAGAGGTGTGCGCAATTTTCCCCACAAGACTCGATCTCCTTCATTGGAATTCTCGCACTACATGGTGTTTGAGAAACGGATGACTGAGACATAGTCTTTCGAAAGCACTAGCACCTTACGATCGGGTAGACAGTTATACCTACTTTCCCCTACATCTGCTAGTCTACCACTGTAAGACTTTGCACGACTTAATCAACTATGTTAGAGCCCACAGTAGCTTGTGGCCGCACACGGAAGTTTCTAGCGTGAATAATCTCATGATCCCTTTGAGCCTGGGTGTCGGTCCATAAAAAAACAGGCAATCGCTGGAATACCCAGGTGCCTCAGTCCACCCAGATGTGTATTAAAGTTGCCACCTTAAATAAACCATTAAATAACAATCTCACATCTGTCATGGATACACTCACCCAATCCACGTCTACTCGCATAGCATGGCAATATAAGCAAACGTAGAAGTAACTCCCAAGGGTTTGAAAATAACACACGTAATAGGTACTACCTCATCTACTTCCCAAAGCCCACAATTTAATTAGATCCTAATCATGCAATTGTTTGAGGATTGATCTAATGCATAAAAACTGGGTATGAAAAGGGATATGATCAAAGTGTGAACTTGCCTGTACTGTTGATGAAGATTATTCGCACTTAGATCTCTTGATAGTTCTACTCGTCACACTCCGTTCAATCTATCGTAAGCAATAAATAGTAACCACACATAAGCAATCACTCAAAAGATCGAAACGAACGAAGAAGACAATTTGGAAAACATCTAAATCAATCAAATAACTCTTGCAACATAAAACAATTTCTAACAGTACCAAAATTAAGTGAATTTGGCCTTATCAGAAAGTTTAGGTCAAGAGCTTCAAATTGCAAAAAGGATCACTCAAATCAGAGTTATAGAACTCGAGTTATGAACAACAGAAGTTTGAATACAAATCTGTTTTAATTCAAATTTTAAACTTTCAAAAACATGTTTAAGTTGTTTTAATAGAAAGAGGGGATCATAACGAAGAAGTGGGCGTTGGTTTCGTTGGATTTGGACAACGAGTAAAAAGTAACGAAGGTTTGAAGATCAGGTACTAATCTATAAATAAAATATTCACGGATGTGTCCCTGGCCGAAATTAAACAGAAAAAGAAATATCTATCTAACGAACGCTCGCTATAGAAGCTTATAAGACAAAAACTGTTCGCTGCAAACACTAAAACAACGAACGTTCACTACTTAAAGAAAACAGTTGAAACTAAAAAAACGAACAGATCTAATCCTAACCGTAGATCTTGGATCGGATGGACGAGGGAGAGAGGCGGCGGTTACCGTGGCGTGGAGGTCGCCGGCGACGGGAAAGATGGCGGTGGCGGCTCGGACGTCAACAGGGCAGCGGCTCAGGTGGGTCTCCGGCAGCGGCGAGGGCATGGGAGGTGCTGCGTGGAGCGGCGCATCCGATGGCGGCATCACCGTCAGTCGGGGTGGCGGAGCGGTGCGGGGCGACAACGGCAAAGCTCGTCGATGGCTGTAACGCCCCGGATACAACTTTCCATATTCGTAACTCCAACTCTTGCCTTTTCCGGAGATGCGATATATTATTTCCTTCGTGGTTGGGTTTTTGTCTTTTGTTTTGCATTTTGTTCATGTCTTGCATCTCATCTCATGGCATCATGTGCATTGCATCCACATGTTTTCATAAAGCTTGCACCCGGTCGTAGTTGCCGTGTTCCCCTTGCTTTCGTTGACCGTTCAAAGGCCATTCGGGTTTTCGTTTCCCTCTTGTCCGACCACCTAACCTCTCTTGCGAGTGCACAGAACCCTCGCGCGCGTGTCCGTAAGCTGCCCCGAACCCGAACCGGTCTATCGTTACTGATGGATCCGGATCATCCCCAAACATCTATAAAACATCTATGTTTTCTTATTTGGACTCCCTAGCTATTTATTCGTGACTGTCCGATTAAAATCGGAGGGACAAGATGCACCTAACCAAATTCACCTGCTATATAATATCAGCCTAACCCTAGCCCTAGCCCGTCCAATCCATCCAATCCTCCTCGCGCCGCCACCCACTGACTTCTCCACCTCGTCCCCCCTTCCTCGGGATCTTGCCCGATCCATTTGAGTCGCCCGACCACCTTCCTGGTTTTCAGCGCCGAGCCAACCCAGCCCCATCGATCCATCCATCCATCGATCCGGCCTGCCTGGCCTCCTCCTCACCAGCCGGGCCAATAGCCCATGGTGAGCAGCCCAGTCCGCCCTCCAAATTCGGCCCGATGTAGTTTTTTTCCCATGTCAGCGATTTAGCATTTATCCAGAGTATTACAGATTTGCAGAAAACCCCTCCATGTTCATGCATTAATAATTCACAAACCGTGCATCGGATTAAAATGATTTATATATGAAAAGTGCTTAGTTTTTCATCTATTTTCATAATCTGCTGTTTTCATCCATGTTTAAAATGTTTAAAATGTTGTTTGTTTAAATTTGCTCAAATGCCATGTTAAAATGTTTTATTTCATAACTAAATAACCGTAGCTCGGAATTAAATGTTCTTTATATGTAAATGGGGTAGAAAAATGCATAGATTAACTTGGTGCACTTTATTTTCCTGTTTAAGAACATTAAAATATGGTTTAGGGCAGAACAGTACCAAATCTAAAATATGGACATGGGGATTTTACGGAATTGTTGTTTGTTATTTCGGTCTCATTTAAACTTGCCTAGTTAGGTAGTTTTCATATGCTTCACCCCTTGCCATGTTTAATAACATTTAATATTGTTGAGTACCTAAATGAGAGCGAACTAAATAACTCGAATGTGGTGTTTTGTCAATATGCAACTCGTTGCATATTGAGCTCCACTTAACTTGTAGTATTGTTTGTTGCATTTTGCCATGCCATGCCTCATTAAACCGGACATGCATCATACTTGTTTGTGCATCATGACATGTTTATAGTTGTGCATTTACAATTTTGTTTATTTCTTTCCGGTGTTGCTTCTTAGTTCCGGTAATGTTGCGATTGTGAGGATTCGTCCGACTACTCCCGTTCGTCTTCTTCATGGACTCGTTCTTCTTCCTAGCGGGACTTCAGGCAAGATGACCGCTACCCTAGATCTCACTACTATCATCGCTATGCTAGTTGCTTCGTTCTATCGCTTTGCTGCGCGACCTATCAATTGCTCTTCAAGCCTCCCAAATTGCCATGAACCTCTAACCTTTGTCACCCTTCCTAGCAAATCGTTGCTTGGCTATGTTACCGCTTTGCTCAGCCCCTCTTATAGTGTTGTTAGTTGCAGGTGAAGTTGAAGATTGCTCCATGATGGACATGATTATGTTGGGATATCACAATATCTCTTATTTAATTAATGCATCTATATACTTGGTAAAGGGTGGAAGGCTCGGCCTTATGCCTGGTGTTTTGTTCCACTCTTGCCGCCCTAGTTTCCGTCATACCGGTGTTATGTTCCCGGATTTTGCGTTCCTTACGCGGTCGGGTGATTTATGGGACCCCCTTGACAGTTCGCTTTGAATAAAACTCCTCCAGCAAGGCCAACCTTGGTTTTACCATTTGCCTCACCTAGCCCTTTTTTCCCTTGGGTTTCCGGAGCCCGAGGGTCATCTTTATTTTAGCCCCCCCCCCCCGGGCCAGTGCTTGTCTAAGTGCTGGTCCGAACCGAGCAGCCTGCGGGGCCCCCTCGGGGAAGCTCGAGGTCTGGTTTTACTCGTAGGATGTCTCATCCGATGTTGCCCTGAGAACGAGATATGTGCAGCTCCTATCGGGATTGTCGGTGCATCGGGCAGCTTTGCTGGTCTTGTTTTACGATTGTAGAAATGTCTTGTAAACCGGGATTCCGAGACTGATCGGGTCTTCCTGGGAGAAGGTATATCCTTCCTTGATCGCGAGAGCTTATCATGGGCTAAGTTGGGACACCCCTGCAGGGTATAAACTTTCGAGAGCCGTGCCCGCGGTTAAGTGGCAGATGGGAATTTGTTAATGTCCGGTTGTAGATAACTTGACACCAGATACGAATTAAAACGCATCAACCGTGTGTATAGCCGTGATGGTCTCTTTTCGGCGGAGTCCGAGAAGTGAACACGGTTTTTGGGTTATGTTTGACGTAAGCAGGAGTTCAGGATCACTTCTTGATCATTGCTAGTTTCACGACCGTTCCTTTGGTTCTCTTCTCACTCTTACTTGCGTATGTTAGCCACCATATATGCTTAGTCGCTGCTGCAACCTCACCACTTTACCCCTTCCTTTCCCATTAAGCTTTGCTAGTCTTGATACCCATGGTAATGGGATTGCTGAGTCCTCGTGGCTCATAGATTACTACAACAACAGTTGCAGGTACAGGTTATGCGATGATCATGACGCGAGAGGGATGTTTACTTGTTTTGGAGTTCTTCTTCTGCTTCTTCTTCGATCAGGGGATAGGTTCCAGGTCGGCAGCCTGGGCTAGCAGGGTGGATGTCGTTCGAGTTTCTGTTTGTGTTTCATCTGTAGTTGGATGGTGCTCCTATGTAAGATGATGTTGTATTTGTGTGGCATTGTGCGCCTTTTGTATGTATCCCCATCTATAATGTAATGTTGATGTAATGATATCCACCTTGCAAAAGCGTCTTCAAGATGCGCTTCTATCCTTGATGGGACCTTCGAGTTCCTTTAGGATAGGGTCACATCTTGGGCGTGACAGTGGCGGCGGCTACAACGAGATGCGGTGGCGCGGCTCGATGCGAGGACGAGGGGAGACAGGGCCCGGGGGTCCAGGGCGCTCTTATAAAGGCGGGGAGGCGGCCTCGGGAGGCGTGGAGGAGGGGGCAAGGCGGCGTGGAGGTGGCCGGATCGGCCACAGCGGCGGCGCACGGCATGCGGCGGGCGGAGTCTCGCAGGAGCTTGCGGATGGGCGCGGTTCTGGGCTGCGGCGCACTGGGCTGGGCTGGCCTGGCGGCTAGCTGGGCCGACACAGTTCGGCGGAGGAAAGAAGTTTTTTTTAAACAACGAAAATAAAATAAAAGCGAACCAACAATAAAATAGAACCTAGGCATATTTTATACCTAAATTTTCAGAAAAATATTTTCTACAAGATGAACATTTTTCTAACATTAAATAAAATTCACACTAATTTAAATAGTTCAAAAGGTGCTACAGCTCTAACAAAATCCAATAAAAATCATTATAAAAATACCATACTTAATTCAAATTTATTTCTCTCCAATTTTCTGATGTAGGGAATCATTTTACCCTATTTTCCAAATATTTTATTTTTTGAGAAAAATAATTTGAATAAAACCCAAATAACTCCAAATTGAAAATAATTTCAAAAGGACTTTGAATTTGATCCCTTTAAACTTCCAACTCATATTTCATATGTGTTGAAGAAGTCATTTTATCTTCTCTCATGAAAATCATTGAGTTGCTTAAAGTTTTCTGAATTTGAAATATTTTCAAATGAAATTCAAATATTTTCAACAACCCTTTTCATTTAAATAAATGGAAGAAGTCATGTTATCTTCTCTCCAGGGTTTTGTGATGAAAAGAATTTGAATTCATGGAGATCATAAAAGCAAAATGAAAGTTTTGGGAAAGTCATTTTATTCCCTCTCATTTAACTTTCAAAAAGTTTTGAATTTCACTCAATTTCACACAATCAAACAAACAATCAATCAAATCTATCTATTTATTATAACATTCCAAAATTTAGAATTTTGGGATGTTACAAACCTACCACCGTTAAAATGAATCTCATCCTCGAGATTTAGAGAGGCTAGAAAGAATTAGGTTAGGTTCGGGGGTCTTCAAAAATCCATTGGTCACCACAGGGGGTCTGGGTGCTACGCCCTTAGAAACATGGTTACGGTTCCAACAAAACTCATATACTCCATCCTTATTGCTGACAGTGGCGTCTTCTCAGATCTTCAGGATAATACCTTCTCTGGGCTCTACCGGTGGTGGCATAACTTTTTCCTCAGTTCCTGTGTCCATTCCATCTTGGTAAGGTTATTCCATTACAGGGCCTTCTTAGCTGACGGGTCTGGCGCCAATTCTAAACAACTATCGATATCTCATGGTGGTCCACAATTTATGGTTTCTCCTGCAGGAAATGGGTCTGGGCTTCATTCTCACCGTATGTTCTACGATTGGCAACAGCTGCCTTGTAAAAGGGGAAAATTGCTATACCACTCTAAGGTTTAAACACGGTTTTGATCGTCGTCTCTCTACTATGGGTAAGTCAACTCAGATTTACCATCCCACATAGCAAAGCGAATAATAAGAGTAAGTCGGTATGGTGATCAATCCATCCCGCACCCAAATCATTACCTTGTATACGGTTTAGCGAATCTTGCATTCTAACACTCGGTCATCCTCTCAAGCATTGCAGAATTTCTCTTGTCGATGAACCAAGTTCGAATAAATCCATTGATCCTGCAAGCCAAACAAAACATCTATCGTTTCTTCACATCTCTCAGGTTTTTCCTAAACTCCTATAAGATCGTCTGTTGATACAAGCATATCTTCTTCTACGGTTTTTCCTTCAGCAAGAGTGTGCTTGATTCTTGGCAGGTCCTGGGGCCTGTGGGTTATGGCCCATCTCATCACTTGTAACCCTTGAACTCATCCTCGGGGCAACTGATTATTCCAACATCCAGTTTCCTAGCATTCTTAAATCCATCCAATTGTATTGTCTCCCTTCTATTGGTACCAAACTAAAATGCATTTACTCCGACTCGTCATGCGGTTACAATTGCTCCTTATTACCAACATTATACCTACTTTATCTCTAATAGTACTTCATCCCTTCATGCTCTTGGGGTATCCAACATATCGAGATAAAAATCATACCTGTTTAGTCCGAAATCCACCCCGTGTAATATCATTATCCCTTCCAGGGGTCAAATCTCCTCACAGGGTACTACCACCCTTAAAATGCTCCAATCTTCCATAGACCATATTTCTCATATCCTCGAAAATGGTCAAAATCTTTCTTCATAGAGTAACAACTCATAAAAATCCAAATCAGTACCAACGATGATAACTTTATTGATTCTCCAATTACTACATTCTCATGTATTTCCATTACAGGCCTCAACTCAACACCTCAATAATAAAATGTTCTCGCTACTTCTATTATACTTCTCACAGACTCAACTATTTATCTCAAATCTCCTTCTCCTTGAGACAATCTCTGGCAAAGTGTCCCGCTTTATTACAGTGGTAACATACTACTTCTGACAAGTCTCGAGGTTTTCTTGTGATCACATAGCCTCCTTGGGTCCTTGGCTTCCTTTTTGGGCAACTTCTGAAGTAGTGCCCTGACTCCTTGCACCAGAAACAGGTGATATGACTCAGGTCCTTCCTGGTATCCAATCTACTTCTCTTCCTGGATTTTTTCGTTCCAAACAGGGCTTCTATTTCCTGTGGTTCATACTCTACTTCCTCTATCGGGAATTCTACTAGATCTCCATTCAGACAATTTTGGGAGATGTGTCCTTCTTCTCCACATGAATAGCATGACTTGGTGCAGGCTTTAATTTTGTTTCCTTTGGGTGTGTCCTCCACCTCTTCCTTCATCACAGGTTCTTCTACAATTTCCATGACACTACTAGGAAAAGGGCTATAGATGGGATGGGTTCTAATGGCGCACCTGTCAGGTAGTGCGCCACTACTATATACTAATGGCGCACCATTTGTGGATGCACCATTAGTGTGGAAGACACTAATGGCGCACCAGACACATGGTGCGCCACTAGTAATAATTTTTTTTCCATTTTTCCATACATACTAATGGCGCATTAGAGCGAAGTGCGCCATTAGAGTATATACTTTTTTTGTGAAACTTCTAATGGGTACTAATGGCGCACCACACCCTCCCCCGCTCCACCGGCCGCCGCCGCCGACCCTCGGCCCGCACCCTCCCCCACTCCACCGCCGCCGACGACCACCCGCACCCTCCCCCACTCCACCACCGCCGACGTCCCACCGCACCCTCCCCCGCTCCACCGACCGCCGCCGCCGACCCCCGGCCCGGCCCGCACCGTCCCCCACTCCACCGCCGCCGACGACCACCCGCACCCTCTCCCCCGCACCCTCCCCGGCCCGCTCCACCGTCACAAATGAATGCAACTAAAATTGCAAAAAAACAACTTTGATGATATTTTTTCATATTCATAAATATTTTAAAATAAAAAATTTGATGATATTTTCTTCAAATAACAGATTCACCGTACGCCGCCGCCGCCCACGCGCCCCCACCGCCTCCCTCTACCCTTCCTTCGTCCGCCGCAGCCGCTGCAGCCGCCCATGCGCCCCCGCCGCAGCCGCCCCCGCCGCCCACGCGCCGCCTCCCCCGAGCGCCGCCTCCCTCGCCTCCCCCACTCCACCGCCGCCGCCGACCCGGCCCGCACCCTCCCCCACTCCACCGCCGCCACCGACCCCTGGCCCGCACCCTTCCCTACTCCACTGCCACCGATGACCAACCGCACCCTCTCCCGCTCCAGCGGCCGCCTTCGCCGACCCCCGGCTCGCACCCTCCCCCACTCCACCGTCGCCGATGACCCACCGCACCCTCCACTCCACCTTTTTCATATTCATAAATATTTTTAAATAACAAATTTGAACATATTTTTTAAAAAAATTATTACTGTTTTTATAAAAAAATATTACTTTATGATTTAAACAAGTTTGAAGATATTTAAACACAAATAAATATCAAACCGCATTTTAAATGCATAGAAATAAAAATTGGGGAGCCTGGGAATCGAACCCAGGACCTCCTAGTGTGTGTGTGCTGCGTGCTGACCAGTCGGGCTAGTGGGCGGGTTCTAATCTAGACTGGGTTAGGTGGAATATAACCTGAGGGCTCGAACTGTAATAAAAAACATACTAATGGCACACCGCTGCGGGGTGCGCCATTAGTAATCTCCCCCTAGCTAATTCCACCCTCTCCCTCGCCAGATCGACCCCCGCCGCTGCTGCTCCGACCCCCGCCGCCCCCACGCTCCCGCGCCCCCCACCATTGCAGCTCCCCCGCGCCGCCGCCTCGCCGCCCACCCTCACGCCTCCCCCGCCCCCGCCCCTGTCCTTTCGCCGCCCGGTCATCGCCCCCCCCCCCCCCCCGCTCCTTCGCCGCCCCGCCGCAGCACGTACGTCCCCTCCCTCCCTTCCCCCTAGCTTCTCCTCCTCCTGCTCTTACCGCCCGTGCCTTCTTCTGCTCAGAAGGTCAAGAAGGCGGCCCCTTCCTCCGGATCACCGCCCACCGCCTCCTCGACACCGGCGCCCGAGAAGGCCATGTCGGCACCCCTCGCCGCCCTCGCGTCGGACTCGCCGCCCGCACCCAAGCTCAGGCCCGCCCCCACGCCCTACGAGGCGCACCACCGGCCGACCAAGTCCCAGACGTCCCCGTCCCCGCCGCCGCCGGACTACGCGCCGCCCCCGCCGCGCAAGCCCAAGCCGGAGCCCAGGCTATCCAAGCTCGAGGTATCCCCCTTTTTCTTCTCTCTAAATTTTCATATTAAGGAGTTTCTATAAGTTCATTATTCTTAGTGTTCTACTTGACATATCGCGATAAATTATCATAAAGTCTAGTTGTCCTCCATATATGTAGATGTTTGATAACAATATTAGTTCGCTATAGTCAAAGGGAAGTGAAACATGGTGTGAAATTAAACGTGCTCAAACTACTGTGTCAGGTACCAATACCTGTCCAGACCTATATCAATTGTCATCAAGATGGAATGGAAGACAAGGCCTTACTTCCACTAGTCAACATTCAATGCCGCTGTTCTAAAATTTTCAGTCCTTGGATTATGCTGCTTTGAGTTTCTACTTTAGATAGCTGACCAGTAAATTTGCTAAACTATAACAAATTATTGAAGGATTTGTTCAAAGATACCTCAGGAGACTTGAGATCCGCAATTGCGTCCTTAGCAACTGACTTGACAGCAGCAACAACAACCTTGAAACATTGTTGCCTATCCATTAAACCTTGTTGAATTGAGCTGTTATTTTCATTCTTCTGCGTCTTATTCACCGTTTCATCAATGCCTCTCCTAGTTTACCCAACTGCGAAATTTATCATAGGTATGCTTGTCATGTCACTTGTAGTACAAGCTTAGTTATGAGTACTCCATCTAGTAGTAATTAATTTGTGTGGCTGTGGAAGTCACTTGCTTTGGCATAGTAATGTTTTTTTCCAGTATTATTTTTGTGGTGGTGTGGGTAGCAAGGTGCGTGTTACTTGTGATCTTCTGAAATGTCGACCCATTGGGGACTTCATTACGCGGGGATAATGATTTTGCAGGTACCCCGAGAGGCCCTTGAGTTTGCCGAAATGTCGATTAACTTCCGTTCCGGCAAATTCGGGTACTCCATATGTCCTATTTTCAGCAAAGCTCATGCTGAAATTTTCCATGAATTTTAGCATGACTTTGCTAAAAATAGGACATATGGGTACTTGAGACTAATGCATGGGCCGGGGTATCTTAGTACTTAGTTAAGTAGGATCAACTGCCCCTTTATTCTTGCTGCATTAAACCATAGGTGGCAATAGAGCCAAGTGGTCTTTCCTTTTAAGTGTGGTACCTTTTTGTTTTGCTGATGTGTACTAGGTGCTCCCATCTTCTGTGTCATTGTTACCCTAATTTATAGTCCAGTACAATTGGCCTTTCAGTATAGCCTGTTATCATGCATGTTTTATGATATGTTGTAAGGGTACTAATTGGTCTCTTCTGCTGCTTACTAGAGATGAGGGAAAGCAGCCACCGCCGCTCTGCGACACCGCAGTACGAGTTGGATGCTTCTGAGTTCTTCAGTATCATACTTGAGACTTCAGTATCATCCATGACGCAGGTATATAAAACGAGAGATCTCCCCTTCACCCATCTCATTATGATATCTGTTGTTTGCTACGTCACTCATTGTCCCAAACTGCAGAGGCTGCCTGACAGTTTTATGAAAATGCTGGGTGAAGATCCGCCAAATAATGTGAAGCTGCGATAGGCCTGCAGCGGGTTTCGCAGGCAGTGGGATGTGGAGTTGTTGATCAAGGAGGGCCACATGTACTTGTCTCGTGGTTGGGAGAAGTTCTACCGTGCCTACGACCTACGGCTGGGGTACTTCCTTCTCTTCAGGGATGACGACGACGCCACCATGCTCATCGTGAAGGTGTTCAACGCGACTGTGTGTCGCATGCGCTACGCTGACGATGATGATGCCGGTACGTTCTACCTCTTCTTATTCCTCTACATTTGGTTTGTCTCACAGCGATTGTTAACGGTCATTGTTGCATTTGGACAGGTAATGGGAGCAGCAGCAGCGACACTGGCTACAGCCAAAGCAACAGCGACTATGGCTGTAGCAAAAGCAACACCGATTCTGGCTTTAGCGAAAGCAGAAGTGATTCTGGTAGTAGCATAGACAACAAGAAGGATGATCCGGACTGGAGTGCGGGAGAAGAGGAGAAGAGTGGGGATGAGGAGCTGTAGGATGACGATGGGCATCAGGCTGAGGATGACCTAGCGCTGGTGGTGGCTGACCAAGGGCAAGAGATGGTGGTGGCTGACCAAGGGCAAGAGATGGTGGTGGCTGACCATGGGCAAGAGATGGTGGTGGCTGACCATGGGCAAGAGATGGAGGTGGCTGAGGATGACTTAGCGATGGTCGTGCCTGTCCTGCCTGAAGGTGGCCTCGCGATGGTAGTGGTGCCTGACAATGACCACGCACCGGTGGTGGCGCCGGCGATCCCACAGCTGGGCGACATGACCACGCCAATTTTGGTAGAAGATTACATCCCACTGCCTCCACCGCCTTGCCGCTCTTGGCGCATCAGACTGAGGAAGGAGAAGGAGAAGAACAATGAGAACTGAACTATGTCAGGTATGTCAGATCTCCAAAATGATATATATATATATATACTTAGTTACCTATGTTATCTCTAATATGCTTAGTTTCCTATAGGTTAGCTTCATTTTACCTAACTTGGCTCTAATATGCTAACTTAGATCTTATATGCTTAGTTTCCTATAGGTTAGCTCCAAAATAACTTTTTTTAGCACAAAATGATCATGTTTACATAATAAGCTTATAGTCTTCTTCTTATTCTTCTTCTTTTCCAAAATGACATAGGTTAGCTTCATTTTACCTAAGTTGGCTCTAATATACTAACTTAGAGCTTATATGCTTAGTTTCCTATAGGTTAGCTCCAAAATTACTTATGTTAGCACAAAATGATCAAGTTTACATAATAAGCTTATAGTCTTCTTATTCTTCTTCTTTTCCAAAATTCTTCTTATTCTTCTTCTAGTGTTCTTCTTCTTCTAGTATTCTTCTAGTCTTCTTCTTCTTCTTCTTCTTCTTCTTCTAACTTCTTGTTTATCATTTTGCAGATTTGATTTAATTCACGGAAGCTTGCATGGATGGAGTGCTTCTTTTCCATTTGTGTTTTTATTTTGTATCAATGTGAAACTTTTGTGAATTGATGGATAACGGTGTTGGATGAACAATGTGAAACTTTTGTAATATGTAAGGATGGAACTATGTGTTGGCTATGTATGTATATATGATGGAACTTGTGTGTTGGATATGATTGTTATATGGATGCTTGTTGTATATATATGTGTTGGATATCTCATATGTGAAATAGTGACCTGAGATTAAGAAAAAAAACTAAAAAAATTGTTGCTAATGGCGCACTACCATGTGTTGCGCCATTAGTATAGCAGACAGTAGTGGCGCACTGTGGGCAAAACTAATGGCACACTGCATGGTGCGCCATTAGTATACCAGATACTAATGGTGCACCAGTGGTGCGCCATTAGTAAAAAATACTAGTGGCGTGATACTAATGGCGCACCAGTAGTGTGCCATTAGTAGGCAAAACCGGTGCGCCATTAGTAGGCCTTTTCCTAGTAGTGTGAGGGATCCTTTCATTGCTTCTTTCCTCTGCTGGATGGTTCTTTGTACCATGGGGTAAATGTGACACTGAGCATGGTAGTGGGTAGTTCCTTCACACAAGAAACAAGTAATCTGCCTAGTGGGGCATTCTTCTACTGGGTCACTTCCTTCATAATTAGGGCATTCATCCTTGTGTTCTTTATGGTCATGTCCTATTTCTCCACAAATCTTGCATGCACACGGCTTTTTCGTATCATTTCCATAAGGCTTCATCTTCTGGGACACAAGCCGAGACTTTAGCAAGGTCAACTTAAATTCATTCCAAGTGGTTACCCTAGGACATCCATTGATGGTTTGGTATAATCTCCACCAAGTAGCAGCACCTCTTTCAAAGCACTGAAGAGCATGCTGGGCCATATCCTTTCCAGCTATTGGGTTATTCTTCATGTGATCCTCCATGTTCTGAATCCATCGGTCCGTCTCCAATTGACTCATCGGTCTAGATAATATGAGCTCATCTCCGTTCATCCTCTATTGGGTCCAGGGGTTTTGGGGTGAGATAAGAGAGATAGAGAGGGATACACACAATACAAACAATAGTTTTGAAAAGGCGGGTTTTATTTGTGGCTGTCGGAAAAACATCAAACAAATGATAGCTCACAATCGTCGCATCTAACATAGATATACAAAAGGGGTTTGGTCTTCTAAAGGTCAATAAATCTTCAAAGTCATCAAACTCTTCAAGTCTTGTTCATGTCTCCGATGGCTTCTTCCGATCGTGCTTGTCCTTCTCAAGCTCTTCTGCCAGATCATCTCTATTGACATGAAGTCTCTCATGGCGTCCTATAATATTTTTAGAGTTGCGTTCCAAACTTCTGGGTTTCAACATAGTTGGCATGAACCATGGTCCTATTGTCCTCCAATTCCCGACGAATCTCCGGTATCTCGAGGTTTAGCTCCTCCGGCTTGGCTACTTTTAGCTTTTGGATCCTGAGTTCTTCATGAAATACTTCCTTGTCAAATATAGCTTTGTCAGCGTTCTGGGAACGGAGGTCCCCAGACTTGCCTGCCTGCGGCCTGCGGCGTGGCTCAAAGGAGGCCCAGCACAGCCCATCTTCATCAACACAGGCTCAAGACCCTCGCGAGGGGCCATGCCTCGCAGGGCGGACGACCAGAATCTTCCTTAGGCACGGCCTCGTCAGGCTGGCTCATGAGGAGGCGGAGACTTCAAGGCGGGGTACGTCGCGAGGTGCCCATGACGCAAGCCATGACGACCAGGGGCGCCAGTCGGGCGCCAGCCCGCGCAGTGTCCTCCTTTCCTCTTTGGTGCAAAGGGAGCAAGCGCAGACGAGAGCATCAAGCAAAGGCGTCCATTTCGGTGCAACAAGACCAAGACCAGCCCAACGGCTGGAAGGAAGTCATTGTGGAGCCCAAGCCGGCGTCACCACCAGAGCCTTTGACAGGCGAGGACCAACTTTAGTCAGGATAAGTGTACCCGCTGTTCCCCTTCAAAATGGCCAATTGTTGGCGCCCTTCCCGCTCAATATTTGGGAAGAGGCCCAGAGCCTTTGCCTATAAATAGGACAAGCCACCAGCAAGGTAGGGCATCGAGAAAACAAGGATAGGAAGACACACACAGAGAGAGAGAGGCGACTGAACTCCCCCTAGCAGTTCATCGCACCAGCCAAGAACAGACCCTCGCGAGGCTGTTCTCCCTTTGTATTGTTCCTCATCAGCCGAAGAGGCAATCCACCACACCACACACTGGAGTAGGGTATTACACCACAATGGTGGCCTGAACCAGTATAAATCTTGTGTCCCTTGTGCTGTTCAGTTTGGTAGTTTAGGTCCTAGCGATTCGGCGAGGAGCGAGCCGGTAGAGGGTTGAATCTCCCCGCGCACCCCAGTGTTCGAACCTCAAGGGTCTGCCGGAACCCGAAATCCGACATTTGGCGCGCCAGGTAGGGGTGCACCGGAATCTGCCTTCCGTTGTCACGTTCTTCCCTGACCACCGCAACCATGTCTGACGCTCCTCGGGCTCGCGCCGAGAGCCGAACCGCCCTCGCCTCCCATGTCGCCCAGATGGCTCCCGTCGGCGGGCGCCCTCGTCGTTCCCCGTCACCTGCCGTCAACGCCGCCACCGGCCCGGCGGGGAACGAGCAGCAAGCATCATCCCTGCATTCCCCAGAGACCTCTAGGGAGGAGCCGCGCAGCTCCTTCCCCACCCGCCCCGTCGCGCCGGGTCCTTCGGTCGTCGCGGCTCTCCTGGGCGGTTCGCAGGCGCCGCCCTCCAGCCGCCACGTCAAGACATTCGTCCGCCGGGTCGGCGCCGCCTCCATGCGGCAGGGGGCTCCCTCGGGCCAGACGGAGCCGTCGGCCGGGCTGACCTTTGACTCTGAGGACCACCCCACCAACTCGGCCTGCTCGGGTGCGCTCCCCATGCTCTGCACACCTACCATCTGCCAGGTGGCCGTCACCAGGACCCTCATCGACGGTGGTGCGGGCCTAAACATGCTCTCGGTTGAGACCTTCAACCTCCTCCGCATACCTAGGGAGCGGTTGCAACCCAGCCGGCCTTTCTCGGGCGTCGGAGGCGGATCAACGAGCTCCTTGGGGCAGATCCGACTTCCGGTAACCTTCGGCACCTACGACAATTTCTGCATATAGCTGGTTGATTTCGACATCGCCCCCATCGGCCTCCCCTACAATGCCATTCTCGGCTATCCAGCATTGGCCAAATTCATGGCCGCGACTCACCCGGGGTACAACCTCATGAAGATGCCCGGGAGCAACGGCGTCCTCACCGTGCCCGGGGACACCGAAGGTGCGCTACGAGTACTCAAGCTCACCCTCAAGACGGTGGCGGCGGCGCAGCCCGTCGATGCGGAAACCTCCAAGCCCAAGGGGGCTGCGCCGACCAAGAAGAAGAAGTTGTTCACCCAAGACAAGGCGGATACCAAGCAGGTACCCGTCGACGAGGACGGGTCCACTGACCCACTTTCACCATAGGCGCCAACCTCGAGCCAGAACAGGAGGAAGCCCTGGTCAAGTTCCTGTGTGCAAACAAGAAGGTGTTCGCCTGGGAGCCCGATTAGTTGGCAGGGATCCCACGAGACGTAATCGAGCACCACCTTAACGTGTGCCCCAACGTGCGTCCCGTGAATCAGAAGGCGAGGAGGCAGTCCACTGAAAGGCAGGCCTTCATCGTCCAAGAGACCCACAAGCTAGAGGCCGCGGGGGTTATTCGCGAGGTCCGATACCCGGATTGGTTGGTCAACCCCGTGGTTGTGCCAAAGAAGGGAGGAAAGGAACGCATGTGTGTTGACTTCACCAACCTCAACAAAGCATGCCCGCAAGATCCGTTCCTGCTCCCTCGCATCGACCAGATCGTCGATTCCACCGTTGAGTGTGACCTGTTATGCTTCTTGGATGCCTTCTCCGGGTATCACCAGATCAAGATGGCGGTGGAAGATGTGGAGAAGACGGCCTTCCTAACCCCATGTGGGGTGTACTGCTATACATGCATGCCATTCGGACTGCGCAATGCAGGGGCAACCTTTCAGCGCCTCATGCACATCACCTTGGGCCCGCAGCTCGGGAAGAATGTGGAAGCTTACGTCGACGACATTGTAGTGAAGTCTCGCGAGGCCAAGACCCTGATACAAGACCTGGAGGAAACCTTCGCGAGCCTCAACGTAGTGAGCCTGCGACTCAACCCGGAGATGTGCGTGTTTGGGGTCCCCTCGGGCAAGCTCTTGGGTTTCCTCGTATCCCACCGAGGCATCGAGGCCAACCCAGAAAAGGTCAAGGCAGTTGAGGACATGAACCCACCAAAGACCCTCAGGGAAATGTAGAAGCTCACGGGGCGCGTGACGACGCTGGGGCGCTTCATCTCCCGATTGGGGGAGCGGGCGCTGCCTTTCTTCCAGCTGATGAAGAAAAAGGGGCCCTTTGAATGGACTGAGGAGGCCGACAAGGCATTCCAAGATCTCAAGAGATACCTAACCAACCCTCCAGTGATGGTGGCCCCACACCCTCAAGAGCCCTTGGTACTCTACCTCGCCGCCACTCCCTACTCCGCTAGCGCAGCCCTGGTGGCAGTTAGAGAGGAGCGTCAGGCCAGGACCGCGCCAGCCACCCGAGCCAAGGCAAAGCCGGATCAAAACGAACTCGCGGAAGTCACCACCATGACGGAGGACGATCAGCCGCCGCAGCGGAACGCACCAGGGGCGGGGGAGGCCCTCTCTCCAGGCAACCAGCTTCTGGGGGCTCCACCACCTCAGGAGGCACCGCAGCTTCCGGAGGACGCCACCAGCACCTACGCCCCAAGCCTCGTTGAGCACCCGGTGTACTTCGTCAGCACGGTGTTACGGGATGCGAGGGCATGGTACCCCATGCCGTAGAAGCTCCTCCTCGCGCTGCTGGTGGCTTCACGCAAGCTGCGGCACTACTTCTAGGGTCATCAAATCAAGGTTGTCTCGGCATACCCCTTTGAAAGGGTGCTCAGGAGCCCTAACTCAGCCAGAAGGGTCGCCAAGTGGAACATTGAACTGCAAGCATTCCAGCTCGAATTCAGCACGACCAAAGTCATCAAGGGGGCCGTGCTGGCAGATTTCATGGCCGAATGGACAGAGGCACCGGGCCTCAGGGCCGGCGAGGATCCATCCCTGTCCCCAGGAAGCGAGGCGCCAGAAGGCTGGGTCATGTACTTCGACGGAGCGTTCTCCAGGCAGGGCGCTGGGGCTGGGGCAGTGCTCATATCTCCCACTCAGGACAAGCTCTATTACGCCGTGCAGCTCTGTTTCCAGCAAGGCGAGAAGGTCTCCAACAATATAGCAGAGTACGAGGGACTGATAGCAGGCCTGAAGGCCGCCGCTGCCCTGGGAGTGAAGCATCTTACTATCAAGGGCGATTCGTAGCTCCTTGTCAATTTCTCCAACAAGGTATACGAACCGAGAGATGAGCACATGGAGGCCTACCTTGCGGAGGTCCGCAGGATGGAGAAGCAGTTCTGGGGGCTGGAGCTACAACATGTGCCCCGCGGCACCAATCAAGAGGCCGACAACATCGCCAAACAAGCCTCCAGGAGGTTGCCCCAGGAGCCGGGCGTCTTTGAGGAACGGCTCTTCAAGCCTTCAGCCCTGCCACCATTGTCGAGCACATCACAGCCTCGGGTGGAGCTTCCTCAGCCACCTGCCTCGGGAGCCCCAGCCTGTGGCCCGGCCTCAGGAGCACGCCCGCTCCTGACGATGGAACCCCAGGAGGGGTGCTGGATCACAGAGCTCAGGGGCTACTTAACGCAAGGGACCTTGCCAGAGAAGGAGGAGGAGGCAGAGCATGTGGCGCGGCAAGCCACAGCATACTTCATCATGGATGGAGAGCTCTACAGAAAACGACCGAACGATGTGTCCCTGTGCTGCATCACCAGGGAACAAGGGAAGGAACTGCTGGCAGACATACACGGTGGAGACTGTGGGCATCATTCGTCGTCACGGACCCTCGTTGGCAAGGCATTCCGCAGCGGTTTCTATTGGCCCACTGCGCTCAATGACGCTGTTGAGCTTGTGAAGGCTTGCGAGGCCTGCCAATTCCACGCCAAGCAGATCCATCAGCCGGCAGGAGGTCTGCAAACCATACCCCTCACGTGGCCATTCGCGGTCTGGGGGTTGGATATCCTGGGCCCTTTTCCTCAGGCGCCAGGGGGCTATCACTAACTCTACGTCGCCGTAGACAAGTTCACCAAGTGGGCCGAAGTCGAGGCCGTCCGCACCATCCCAGCGAGTTCTGCGGTCAAGTTCATCAAGGGCATCGTGAGCTGATTCGGAGTGCCGAACCGCATCATCACAGACAACGGTTCACAGTTCACCAGTAACCTCTTCAAAACATATTGTGCTAACCTTGGGACGCAGATATGCTACGCTTCAGTGGCGCACCCCCGAAGCAACGGCCAGGCCGAGTGGGCCAACGCAGAAGTCCTGAGGGGCCTCAAGACCAGGACATTCAAGAAGAAACTGGAGGCCTTCGGCAGAGGCTGGTATGACGAGCTTCAGTCCGTGCTGTGGTCCATCCGCACAACCGCGACCAAGCCGACTGGAGAGACCCCCTTCTTCCTGCTCTACGGGGCCGAAGCAGTCCTCCCTCACGAGGTCAAGCGTCGATCCGCGCGGGTCCTGGCATTCGATGAGACGCTGCAGGACGCCATGCGGGGGACGGACCTCGTGCTGGGGGAGGAGCGTCATCGAGAAGCTGCGCTACGAGCGGCAAGGTACCAACCGGCACTTTGGCGATATCACTGCCGCAACATCCGCCCAGAACTCTCGAGGTAGGGGACCTCGTGCTCCGGTGGGTCCTCTCTAGGGAGGGACTGCATAAGCTCTCTCCCATGTGGGAGGGCCCGTTCAAGGTTGTTCATGTTTCCAGGCCCGGCTCCGTGCACTTGGAGACTCAGGAGGGAGTACCTATACAAAACGCGTGGAACATCCAGCACCTCCGGAGGTTTTACCCCTGAAAAGGCCCAGAGCCTGTGAAGAAGGCGAATGCCTATGAAGCTTATCTTTTGGGAAAAGGCCCAGAGCCTGGGAAGAAGGCGAATGCCTGTGAAGCTTATCTTTTTGGAAAAGGCCCAGAGCCTGTGAAGAAGGCGAATGCTTGTGAAGCTTATCTTTGTGGAAAAGGCGTAGAGCCTGTGAAGAAGGCGAATGCCTGTGAAGCTTATCTTTTGGGAAAAGGCCCGGAGCCTGTGAAGAAGGCGAATGCCTGTGAAGCTTATCTTTTTGAGAAAGGCCCAGAGCTTGTGAAGAAGGCGAACGCCTGTGAAGCTGTCGCGTTTTGGAAAGGGCCCGGAGCCCGTGAAGAGGGCCAACGCCCGTGAAGCTTTGTCCCCCGAAGAAAGGCCCGGAGCCTGTGAAGAAGGCCAACGCCTGTGAAGCTCACCGCCCGTGACACTCTCATGTAATAATGAGTTGGGGCTGTACACGCCCCGGAGTCTCAGGGGTGCCGGCCTCAGGCCCTGGGGCTCCCTCCCACGCCCAGTGGTAGCACTTAGCTCTGCGCTGGTGAGAAGACGTCGAAGACTAGACTAGGTGCCGGACGCGGCTTTTTCATTTGCTTTCTGCAGTTGACTGGTTATTCCCATTTGGAGTTTTTATCAAAACTATTGCCATCTTTTGGTCCGTGGTTCTTCGACCTTTTTCGCTCTCCTACCTCAATTTCTCTTGCACGGGGGCTCGCGAGGCAGAAGCCCCGGAAGCCCTCACGAGCGTTCCTACCCCTATCGCTCAAGTTTTCACGACCCGGGTCCACAGCCGGAGCACCCCTCCGGACCATGCCTCACGGGCACCACGACGTGAACACGGGGCCTGGGTCGGTCGCCCCTGCGGCCGAGGCTAGGGATTACTTGCGAATGGGCGTACAACAGGAAAGAACAGTATCAGGATAACAAAAGCAGTACAATGACTAACGACGTTAACCCAAACGCGCCCCCACGGGGCCACACATTGCTGCCTTTTTTGCGCAGGAGAAAAGAAAGGAAAAGAACAAAAGCAGGTGAAGCACGTCCCGTGTCGGCCCTCTTGGAAGACTCGAGCCGCCTCCGGAGCTAAGGCGGACTCGCTCTCGCGCTTCACCGGGGCGCGGCGGCGAGCAGACCCGCTGCCACCCTCCAAGCAGGCGCGGCGGCTGGCCGCGGCCGCTGCTGGAAGAGTCACCACCCGAAGAAGAGCTAGTGAAGCTTGAGGAGTCACGGGCGTCGCCAGCCGCCCGCGCGCTGTCCTCCGTCCACGTCGGGGCTGAGTCCCCGGCCGCGGTCGTCGTCTTCAGGGCAGCACCCCATGCGGAGACCATCTTCCCCGAACATCCTCACGTAGAGGGTGGCGTCGCCGTCGTACTTGAAGTGCAAGGAGCACCGGCGGCGGAGACCACGCGCGCAAGCAAACGTCTGCCATCCGCGGGTCAGGAACAGGTTCCCTATAGCAGAGACCTCCAGAGAAGCCCACGAAGCCCGGCTACAGCAGCCATCCGCCTGGAGCCAGAGGCCACCCAGGGTGCTAGCTGGGAGCTTGCCCAGGAGGAAGCGAGGAAGCTGAAGCCGGGCGCCGGACGGCTCTACCGCCCACGCCATGAACTCCGGCAGCACCTCCGCAGCATGGAGGCGCGGCCTCGGGGGCCGCATGGCCGGGGCACGCCCGCCGACCATGGCCAGCCGCTCATCGCCGCGCTGAGAGCCACCTCCGCGACCACGGGGGACCGCCATGGAGGCCACAGGATGCTTGCGAGGGCGACCTTGATGCGCTTGGGCGGGGGAGAGGAAGACTCGGCCTGGCGGGCCTTCCCTTTCTCCGCGTCCGAAAACTTCCTTGGTGGAGCCATGGAGAAGAAGGAGAAGCAAGAGGGGATAGGCTGGAAAGGCACATGCCGTGCCATACTTATAGCTGGCGAAGGCCAACCGTCGACCTCCACGATCACAGGTAATCATGACCCGCTTTGCATGCAGGGACCTGTCGAATCCGTGCGGTTACCAAGGCATCATGGGGAAGCGGGGTCGCCCCCGACCAATCGACCGCCACATGGCGCCCAAGGCCGTAGGCTGTTGGGGCCCGTGACGCTTCGCACTTGCCCTTTCGCCTCTCCGCCCGGCCAAGTTCAGGCGCGCCGTGGGCCCGGGGGCTACTGTCGGTGTTCTGGGAACGGGGGTCCCCAGACTTAACTGCCTGCGGCCTGCGGCGTGGCTCAAAGGAGGCCCAGCACAACCCATCTTCATCAACACAGGCTCAAGACCCTCGCGAGCGGCCAAGCCTCACGGGGCGGACGACCAGAAGCTTCCTCAGGCACGGCCTCGTCAGGCTGGCTCATGAGGAGGCGGAGAGTTCAAGGCGGGGTACCTCGCGAGGTGCCCATGACGCAAGCCATGACGACCAGGGGCGCCAGTCGGGCGCCAGCCCGCACAGTGTCCTCCTTTCCTCTTTGGTGCAAAGGGAGCAAGCGCAGGCGAGAGCATCAAGCAAAGGCGTCCATTTTGGTGCAACAAGACCAAGACCAGCCCAACGGCCGGAAAGAAGTCATTGTGGAGCCCAAGCCGGCGTCATCACCAGAGCCTTTGACAGGCGAGGACCAACTTTAGTCAGGATAAGTGTACCCGTTGTTCCCCTTCAAAATGGCCAATTGTTGGCGCCCTTCCCGCTGAATATTTGGGAAGAGGCCCAGGGCCTTTGCCTATAAATAGGACTAGCCACCAGCAAGGTAGGGCATCAAGAAAACAAGGATAGGAAGACACACACACACAGAGAGAGAGGCGACTGAACTCCCCCTAGCAGTTGATCGCGCCAGCCAAGAACAGACCCTCGCGAGGCTGTTCTCCCTTTGTATACTTCCTCATCAGCCCAAAAGGCAATCCACCACACCACACACTGGAGTAGGGTATTACACGACAATGGTGACCTGAACTAGTATAAATCTTGTGTCCCTTGTGCTGTTCAGTTTGGTAGTTTAGGTCCTAGCGATTCAGCGAGGAGCGAGCCGGTAGAGGGTTGAATCTCCGTGCGCACCCCAGTGTTCGAACCTCAAGGGTCTGCCGAAACCCGAAATCCGACAAGCTTCCTGCATATCCATCTTAAACTTCTTGATGTAATACTCCAGATCCTGGTGATACACCAGCTAATGTTATACTTCATCTTTTGCTGATAGGTGCTCCATCAGCCCTTTTGTCATCCAATCCTTCCAACGAAATGCATGCTTAACTCAGCACGGTGACAATAGCATCAGCGGGCGATGACATCACTGATAACCGTCTTTCTGCCCTTGTCATTGCCATGAGCTATCATTCATAATTGATATCTTCTGTCTTAGGGTTTTCCTTGACGAAAACTTCGAGTTCTAATGCTCCATGTTCTGTTCTTTCTCCGATACACCTTGATCTCGGGTATTGACAGCTTCCTTAGTCTGCCAAGTATAAGGGGTGCCTTCCTAGGTCATACAAATCTGGAAAATCTTCAAAGCCTTCAAATTCCCCTAGTCTTCAGAGTCTTCAACTGTTGTAGTTCCATCATTATCATGCATGGTAAATCCTCTTCATTTTGAAGTGGTCTTGGTTCCGATATCTTGTACTTCTTGGAGTGGTCTCATCAGTCGAATCTCCATTTCGTCAAAAGGGCAAAGGGGTATGGTCTCACTAAAAGAGAATATTGGAATAAGCTCAGAAGAGAAAAGAGGTAAAAGATCCTTTTGAAAAGAAGCTTGTAGAGAAGAAATCTTTTCCTATGTGCTTGCCAGTTTCTAGGGTCACGTCCTACAGTCACCATGTGCTCTGGTACCATCTTGTAGCGACCCAACCTCAGACGGTCAAGTCTCTATGCTTAAGTGTCATCCCTGGATCAGTATGCTGACACACACAGTACTCGAGGATTTATAACAGAGGTAAATCACATGTATAAAATAACGTAAATACTATTACCTAAATCCAAATAGCGGAAGCAACAAGGTGTGGATTCCCATCAACACCAACGGCAAAGTTGAGTGTAGAAATCGTAACCCTAACGTATCACTTACTCGATGTAAGATTCCTGCAACATGAGACGTTGCAGCCACAAAGGGTCAGTACATTGAATGTACTGGCAAATTCACACCATAGGATAATGATGAATAATGGCTATCACTACATGCATATTTGGCTGGTGGAAAAGCTCTATGGTTATAATGTTTTTGCGAAAAGCCAATTTTTCCCTACATCAAAGGAATAAATTTTATTTAACTATCACGATGGTTGTTAAACATTGAGAGTGTAGACACCCTCTCAATCCCAATTAAACATCATCATTAAAACCCAACAAAATTAATTAAAGTAACATGATGAGATTCTCATGATAATCCAAGTACTAGATACTCAAGATGTCCATAACCGGGGACACGGCTAACCATGATTAGTTTATACACTCTGCAGTGGTTTGCGCACTTTTCCCCACAAGACTCGATCTCCTCCGTTGGAATTCTCGCACTACATGGTGTTTGAGAAACGGATGACCGAGACATAGTCTTTCAGAAGCACTAGCACCTTACGATCGTGTAGACAGTTACACCTACTTTCCCCTACATATGCTAGTCTACCACTGTAAGAGTTCCCACGACTTAATCAACTATGCTAGAGCCCATAGTAGCTTGTGGCTGCACACGGAAGTTTCTAACATGAATAATCTCATGATCTCTTTGAGCCTGGGTGGCGGTCCATAAAAAAACAGGCAATCGCTGGAATAACCAGGTGCCTCAATCCACCCAGATGTGTATTAAAGTTACCACCTTAAATAAACCATTAAATAACAATCTCACATCTGTCATGGATACACTCATCCAATCCACGTCTACTCGCATAGCATGGCAATATAAGCAAACGTAGAAGTAACTCCCAAGGGTTTGAAAATAACACAGGTAATAGGTACTACCTCATCTACTTCCCAAAGCCCACAATTTAATTAGATCCTAATCATGCAATTGTTTGAGGATTGATCTAATGCATAAAAACTGGGTATGAAAAGGGATATGTTCAAAGTGTGAACTTGCATGTACTGTTGATGAAGATGATCCGCACTCAGATCTCTTGACAGTTCTACTCGTCACACTCCGTTCAATCTATCGTAAGCAATCAATAGTAACCACACATAAGCAATCACTCAAAAGATCGGAAAGAACGAAGAAGACAATTTGGAAAACAGCTAAATCAATCAAATAACTCTTGCAACATAAAACAATTTCTAACAGAACCAAAATTAAGTGAATTTGGCCTTATCAGAAAGCTTAGGTCAAGGGCTTCGAATTGCAAAAAGAATCACTCAAATCAGAGTTATAAAACTCGAGTTATGAACAACAGAAGTTTGAATACAAATCTATTTGAATTCAAATTCTAAACTTTCAAAAACATGTTTAAGTTGTTTTACTGGAAAGAGGGGATCATAACGAAGAAGTGGGCGTTGGTTTCGTTGGATTTGGACAAACGAGTAAAAAGTAACGAAGGTTTGAAGATCAGGGACTATTCTATAAATAAAATATTCACGGATGGGTCCCTGGCCAAAATTAAACAGAAAAAGAAAAATCTATCTAACGAACGCTCGCTGTAGAAGCTTAAAAGACAAAAACCGTTTGCTGCAAACACTAAAACAACGAACGTTCACTACTTAAAGAAAACAGTTGAAACTAAAAAAAACTAACAGATCTAATCCTAACCATAGATCTTGGATGGGACGGACGAGGGGGAGAGGCGGCGGTTACCGCGGCGTGGAGGTCGCCGGCGACGGGAAAGATGGCGGCGGCGGCTCGGACATCGACGGGGCAGCGGCTCAGGTAGGTCTCCAGCATCCGCGAGGGCACGGAGGTGCGGCGTGGAGCGGCGCGTCCGATAGCAGCGTCGCCGTCGGTCGGGGTTGCGTAGCGGTGCAGGGCGATGGCGGCAAAGCTCGTCGGCGGCGGCGGCTACAGCGAGATGCGGCGGCGCGGCGCGATGCGAGGAGGAGGAGAGACGGCGCCTGGGGGGTCCGGGGCGCTGTTATAAAGGTGGGGAGGCGGCCTCGGGAGGCGTGGAGGAGGGGGCAAGGCGGCGCGGAGGTGGCCGGATCGGCCACGGTGGCGGCGGGCGGCGTGCGGCGGGCGGAGTCCCGCGGGAGCTCATGGACGGGCGCGGTGCTGGGCTGCGGCGTGCTGGGCTGGGCTGGTCTGGCGGCTAGCTGGGACGGCCCAGTTCGGCGGAGGGAAGAAGTTTTTTTAAACAATGAAAATAAAATAAAAGAAAACCAAAAATAAAATAGAACCTAGGCATATTTATACCGAAATTTTCAGAAAAAGATTTTCTACAAGATCAACATTTTTCTAGCTTCAAATAAAAGTCATACTAATTTAAATAATTCAAATAAAATCCAACAAAAATCATTTTAAAAATACCAAACTTAATTCAAATTTATTTCTCTCCAATTTTCTGATGTAGGGAATCATTTTACCCTATTTTCCAAATATTTTATTTTTTGAGAAAAATAATTTGAATAAAACCCAAATAACTCCAAATTGAAAATAATTTCAAAAGGACTTTGAATTTGATCCCTTTAAACTTCCAACTCATATTTCATATGTTTTGAGAAAGTCATTTTATCTTCTCTCATGAAAATCATTGAGTTGCTTAAAGTTTTCTGAATTTGAAATATTTTCAAATGAAATTCAAATATTCTCAACAACCCTTTTCATTTAAATAAATGGAAAAAGTCATGTTATCTTCTCTCCAGGTTTTTGTGATGAAAATAATTTGAATTCATGGAGATCATAAAAGCAAAATGAAAGTTTTGGGAAAGTCATTTTATTCCCTCTCATTTAACTTTCAAAAAGTTTCGAATTTCACTCAATTTCACACAATCAAACAAACAATCAATCAAATCTATCTATTTATTATAACATTCCAAAATTTAGAATTTTGGGATGTTACACCATGGCGATCCACTGCTTCCATCCTGATTGTGTCAACTATATAAGTTTTTACTGAGCATCAGCAATGCATATGGCTGAAAGATGTATTTACGAGCATCGACCAATGGGTCTCTCTCTCTCTCTCTCTCACACACACACACACACGCACGCACACGCACACACGCACAAGTGGGACCCGTTGAATTATTTATTTGCTCATGACAACTTTTAATTAGGTTCCACTGTAATCTAACTTTTTTCTTAACTTATTAACTGAGCTCAGTGACTTCAAAAAGTTGTAGAGAAGCCTTGCTTGGGCCTTTCTCGCGTCGCTGAATGTGGGCTGAGTAGCCATGTTAGGGTTGTACTGTACTACACATGCCTTTTTTTCAACATCAGCAATGCAACTGTGCCGACAGTTGTACATAATATCCGGGTCAACTTAATTCTCTGCCCCGCTGGGTTGCAAACTTTCCTAGGAGGTATGCATTAGGCTTAACAAGAAAATGGACTCTAAGAAATAATAAATGGGATGTAATTATAATAACTGTGCAGTAACTATGCACCAAACACGTAATTAGTTTAAAAAATATATTATTTTTAGAATTTGAAAATTTTAATTTCATTACTTGTTGCGCGCGCAATATTTCGTTGGATTTTAACGTAATACAAGTTTATTTTGAAATTATATTTAACCTGACTAGAAATTTTGGATAAAAATATTTTGGATCCCATCAAAATGTGGGATTTTTTTAATTCTGTTTTGAGTGGTTGTTTGAAATTATTAATCATTGTCCTAGCTAGAAGTTGGGCTGTACTTGTAACAAAATGTAAATGGGAGGTAGAAAATTCCGTTAGAATTAAAAAATGGGATGTACATTCTAACAAATTGCAAATGGGCTATAAGTTCTCTGCCACACACTTGTGGGCCTACTAAGTTGAGGCATCCCCCAAAAAAATAAGTTGACGCATATGCAAGGCTTTGTTAACTTATTATAGTCAACACACGGTTCTAGAAGTAGTGGCCGTTGGATGTCTATCCAACGGATGTCGTGCTTCTTCTTCAATCTCGGATATTCTTAGCTTTGGCCGCCCAAAAAATGATTCCTCCCCCTAACATCTGGGGCGCACCGTTTCGGAGGCTGACCTGTGGGCCTACTAAGTTGGCGTGTACCAAGGGCTTTGTCAACTTAGTCAATATAAATGATTCTAGCTTCAGTGACCGTACGATGTCCATCCAACGGCCGTAGTGCTGCTTCAACATCTGGTCTTCTTGCTCCAGCCGCCCAAAGCAGCGCCGGTCGTGCTGCCTGATCCTGCCTCCCGTGGCCGGCTGTGCTGCCGCGGAGGCCTCACCACCCCCATACTACTCCCACCACTGGCCCGGCCATCCCTCCACTCACCCACACCCCCTGTTATTCTGCAGCGATGACAGCCTCACACTGCAGCCGAACCAGTGAACCCTCATACTCCTCTCCGCGCGGGCTTCCACTGATGCGTCTTCCCCGGCTCCACGTCGTCCCCTTCCTAGGCCTCGCCGTCTCCACTGCCCTGGTTCTCTCGGTGCGGCATGGTCAACGTGGTCAATGACCGACTTCCACCGGAAGAGTACTGTACATGGAGAGGCTGATAGCTGGGTCCACGGCGGCCGCAAGGAAGTGCCTCCTTATTAAGCGCAAAATAATTATTCATCCACCTGATAGCAGGGACCCACCGGACAGGCTACCTTATTTTGCGAAAAAAGCATTTTCCCCTGACTGCTGGGACCCACCGAACGGGCCACCGTATTTCACGAAAAAAACGTTCCCCCCACTGTTAGCTCGGACCCACCGGAAGTGCCTCCTTATTATGCACAAAACAATGAATACTCCCCCTGCTAGTTGGGACCCACCTTTGTGGGAGGCTGACTTGTGGGCCTAGTAAATTCACGGGGACGGAGGGCTTTGTAAACTTAGTCAATATGAACGATTTTAGCTCCACTGACCATACGATGTCCATCCAACGGTCGTAGTGCTTCTTCAACCTCTGGTCTTCTTGCTCCAGCCGTCCAAAGCAGCGCTGGTTGTGCCGCATGCTCCTGCCTCCCGTGGCCGGCTGTGCTGCCGCGGAGGCCTCACCGCCCCCTACTATTCCCACCGCTGGCCAGGCCCTGCGGCCGTGGTATCCTCGCACCGCAGACGTACTAGTGAACCCTCGTACTCCTCTCCGTGTGGGGGGAACATTGTCGTCCCCTTCCTAGGCCTCTCCGTCGTCCACCGCCCTGGTGCTCTCGGCGCGGCGTGGTTAACATGGTCAAGGAATGACTTCCATCGGACGTGGATTGTACGTGGAGAGGCTGACAGCTGGGTCGACGGCCGCAGCAAGGAAGTGCCTCCTTATTACATGGAAAATAATGATTCCTCCACCTGACAGCAGGGACCCACCGGACGGGCCACGGTTTTTTCACGAAAAAACGTTTCCCCCATGACTGTTGGGACCTACCAGCTACATCGTCGCACGCAAGGAAGTGCGTCCATATTACGGGCAAAAAAAATTGATTCGCCCCCTCACTGCTGGGACCCACCTACTACATCTTCGCACGCAAGGAAGTGCATCCGGGCAAAAAAAAAACGATTCGCCCCCCTGACTGCTGGGACCCACCCGCTACATCTTCGCACGCAAGGAATTGCCTGACAGTCAGGACCCACCTGGTCGAAGCATACGTAGCGTTGTGATTCTGGTCACAAACGTGTTTGTACATACTGGTCAATGTAGAGGCGTGCATGTGTCTTAGTAGAGGTGCGCACGTGTCGTAGTAGAGGCACGCACATAGCATGTGCACGTACGTACAATGGCCAGGGTGCAAGAAAGAAAATACGGCCATGTACGTACATACGGGCGGGGTCTCGAACGCCTACTCGCGCATACGTACAGCCAGGGCTCGTGTACATGGCTGGGTCGGAACGGAGAAACTACGTCGTCGTGTTCATGGGGAGGCAGCGGAATGCGTCGTGTTCATCGGGAGGCAACGGAATGCGTCCTGTTCATCGGGAGGCAACAGAACACGTGGGAGCCAATCGGCTTGGATGGAACAGGCGGTGGCGTACCGCAGAACGGAGGAAACGGCCTTGTGTTCGACCAGCCACGTTCGAAACGAGATCCTGTTCATCGGGAGGGGTCTGGCATGCCGCAAAACAGAGGAAACAGACCTCCTACAGTCGAAATGGGGGTTGTGTTGATCGGGAGGGGTGTGGCGTACCGCAAAACGGACGAAACAGACTTGTGTTGGAGCGCTACGGTCAAAACGAGTGGTCCTGTTCGTTGGGAGGGGTGTGGCGTACCGCAAAACGGGACTCCACGGGATACTGTTCATCTCCACCGTCGACCTCCTCCAGCCTCCACGGGCTACTGTTCATCCACCGTCGACCTCCTCCAGCCTCCACGGGCTCCTGTTCATCCAACCTCCATCGCGCGCTACTCCGCCGGCTACTGTTCAACCACCCCTCCGCGGGCTCATGTGCAACCACTCCTCCACGGGCTACTGTTCATCCACCCCTCCACCGTCTACTATTCATCCAGCCCTCCACGGGGTCATCCTGTCCATCCAGCCCTCCACGGGGTCCTGTTCTTCCAGCCCCAACCGGCTTGATCGATCGGGGTCCTGTTCATCCAGAGACAACGCCACGGGGTCCTGTTCATTTACCCGCACGGCTCACTGTTCATCCAACCCCCCTCCCCCCGCAACACTCACTGTTCATGCAGAGCCAGCATCGATCGGCTTCAGTTAGCAGCAATAGCGAAGGAATCGCTCGATCGGGTTCATTTGACAGCCATCGATCGGTCGCTCGGGTTCATTAATGCGTAGCCTGTAGTGCAATCGCTCGGGTTCAGTTAGAGCCCAACGCCTCGCTCAGGTTCAGCCAGAGCCAACGCCTCGCACACACGTGCGTATGTGTATGAGAGAAACGCGCATTGCTCGCCCCCGACCTCCCACCGTAACCGGTAACTCGCCGAAATTTTCCTCGCCCTCGCTTCCACCACGGTTTTTTCCGTTATGGACAACCCAAAGAATGTCATGCAGCTGCGTCTCCGACCCGCCCAGGACGAAAAGCCCATTTTCTGTCATGATTTTTTGTCATAGAAGTAGGAGCCCACCACATCTTTGATGATACCGGGTTTTGTCACAATTATCGTCATAGAAGTGTCATAAGTATGACAGAATTTTTTTCGTTCGGCCCAAAATGTCATAGATGTGTCTTTTTTGTAGTGTTTGCCACATGCCGACGACCCTCAGGTATATATTCCTTCAAAACCTGCCTTGCTCTACTGCCCCAGCTCCCCACTTGGCTGCATGTGGATCTTTTTCTACTTATGTCGGCTGTTCCAAAGCCATGTTGAATTTTACTATTATTAGAGGTAAAGCTAGTTCGTACAATCGACTCTAAGAGTTGGTTCAAACAGGGAAGAAAGTGGGAAAGTTGTAGCATGAATCTTGGACTTGGTTCTAAGAGGAAACTGGGGAAAGTACTAGATACTGGCTACCCAACCAGTCTCTTGGTTCAAAAGGCAAGTAAATCATGGTGGATTGTGAAGGGTGGGGGAAGTGGACCTGTCTCTTGGTTGAAAAAGGAAAGAAAGTGTGGGCTGTTGGGGGACAACACAAATGAGAATGAGAAGGTCTAGATTTCCTGTGCTCACATAGGAAAATGTCGCCGAGCAGATAAAAAATGGGACAAATGCAGACATGCTTCCTGAGTGTTTGCCGCTCTCGGCAACCACATCTGCCTCACCACTTTATGCCCATGTTGTCCCTACGCCCATATCGCTACTATTAATGTAAAATCACATGAAGCATTAAGCAATGCCACCTAATGTCACTATAAGTAATGGTCTAGTGCCGTCAATAAATTGAAGCAATGCCACCACCATTTTATGAAGTGCTTCCGTCTTGCTTTATTTCCCATGAATTGTGTTTATGCAGTTACACTTAAATCTCACACCGCTAACATTGCTTCATCCCAGTGAAACTGCACAAATTTGGTTGCACATTTAATGACCATGTGCTACTCTCATGACAGTAATACTAATGCTATTGTTGTGCATGTTAATCTAGTGGCAGTGTTGATGTGATGTGATGCTACTTACTTATGGGCACTTTCATACTGTCAATCAAGTACCAATTATAACACAATAGATGCTGTTGTTAATCATATGCCACTGCAAATATCTGTCACTATTTAAATAACCGTATTTCATATTTGCGCAAACAGGGATGTGTGTCTCCATATCGTTTCTATCTGTGCAATCAAAAGGACACACCTCGGTTTTAGTAGAACTGCACAAAAATGAGATGGCTCCTAGCTGCCGTGCTCTAACCACCAGTGTTCCAGGTATTCTACATTGGTAGTAACTAGGTAGAATGACCAACACAATTTAAAAGAAGCTGATTCGTACGTTTTACTTCCTGATTGCAGTGCAGGGACGAGCGAAAACAACTGCATCCTAGTCCGGAATGCACTTTCTACCAGTTCATCCATGGACCAAGGACTAGCTGGCACGGCTGCACGGAAGTTTTTGGGACAGCTGCACGGACAAGGGGTATTGTGGTCTGCTTATTTCTGCAAATAGCGGTGCTTAAATTTAGTGGAATGCACAAGAAGTTTAGCTAGTCAGTACACTACATGGTTCAATTCAGCATTCCAGCTAAGAACACAATTATAATTGGTTATTCTGGAATGAGAGAACCTAACCCTGGATGGTGGCAACAAGAAAAAACTAGTGTGAACTCCAGGAAATTTAAGCCTGCCGGTAGGCCCTTTGCTCAGAGAAGCCTTGCTTGTTTTTTCCTGATTTGTAAACCTTCTCACAACTTTGTGTTTTTCTGTCAACTAGTATATGTTTTTTATGTTCTATGAATCATTGAGATGTATAAAATTGCTTAACTTATGCTTTTCAAGTTTTTTTTTGAAGCCGAGTTTAATGTGAGTGTTCCACATGAACGCTGGACTAGCTTGTGAACGTTTGGAATTTACATTGTGGCCTCAGTTAACTGCATGAAGCACTGTAACAAGATACATAGTTGCTTATATGCCAGACATCAGATTGTTGATTGTTAGTTGGTCGATAGCCTAGTGTTGAAGCGAGCTGAGCCAATGTGCCATGTTTTGCACAACTGCTTAGAAGTGGGGTACAACCAACAGTGTTTGCAAGAACTTATGTATACGTCAGCGCACAGTTCTCGAACGAGTACTCTATTTCATCAAACACACACTGCTTGTATGATAAACTGTGACAACTTATGTCTTGCCATGCCATATTCATGAAAAAACTAGCGAGGACGCATCTGTTTCGGCAACAATTACGATGGTTCTCACATGATTCATGGGGACACAAAAGTAGCAGTAGTTCCCATAGACGGATTCAAATAGAGTACTAGCCCAGAGGGCTCTATAATAGGCAAGGTTCAGATAGGTAGACACAATCCAAACTACTATTAAACACTAGCTGGGGTAACTATTTCATGCCTCGATATAATTTGGGCTCGAGACAAGACGGACCTTGCCAAGAACATCATCGAGGACGTCCGGTAGCAGCTCAATCCTGTGAACCTTCATGAAGATAACCTTGTGGCCTTTCCACTCATAAACTTGTTTGTGGAGGCATGCCACGTCATCTTCCTACGTAAGCTTGACAAGAACATCATGCCTCACAAACGAATGAGTAGCTTTGAACTTCTTGTGCTTCAGTACACCCTGGACAACATGCCAGACAACAGTGAGGCTGGAATACAACTCGACATCAGTATAAGCGCAAATGGCTTCCAGGATCCAACAGCCTAAGAACTCTATTTTCCCAGTGCGTATATTCAGGTCATCTGCCTCATAGTGAGTGACATGTACAACCACACAATCCTTGTCTGCATCAGGGCTCTAATTGAAATAGAAACAAATTTTGAATTACTTTCTAGTATAAGAAACACAAGTTATTTAAACCACTATGTATAGCATGGCATCAAAGCTAATAAAATTTAGCATTATTAATCACCACATACTTAGATGAAAAACCACAATCGAGATCGGTAGAGAAGAAAATCATCTTGGGCAGCTCAGCGGGGGGGGGGGCACTTCCTTGAACGGGGAAAACTGCTCCTGCTGTGCCACGAGGGCTGTAACCTCAAACTGGGTGTTGACCATCTCAGTAGTCGCCGTGAGCGTATCTGGGGTCGGCTCGGTGGCTGCCTCCATCGTCTTGGAGCTCTATGTCTCGTGGGCATCAGTCTCCCGCGTCTTCTCCAATATCGGCAGATCTTTGCCTGGTTCTCCTTGGTCCATCATGAATCTGATGAATACTAGGAGACCACTGAAAGGAAAACACAATCGCAATAACAATGAAACAAAAAAGAGAGTGAGGATCGGTTACTACTTTGCAAAAGTTCTTTTTTTCTCTGAACGAAAATATACCAACATCCTGGATCTGCTTACCTTCCCTTCGTTGCGATTCTAGTGTTGGCTTTCTTGAAGACGGTGAGGGAGAAGGGGATTCAGCGAAGAGTGAAATGATGGTTGCTTCGTCTGTCAAACTTAGACTGCGGGGATGTGGGGTTCTGTGATACGATGGCTCGTTACTGCCGCGATACGACCGGGGTGACTCTCCGCCTGCATACTGCCTTTTAATTTGGTGGATGGCATTTGGGCCCACGTGCTGCATGGCCCGCATGTCGGTGAACAAAAGTATAATGGCATTCAGTAGAGGGAGATGTTTCGATGACCTAGGAGGAGCTAGAAGCGGTAGTGTATCCACTGTACTAGTAGTAATTGTTTTTCTGGGTAGTTGTAGAGTGTCTCCACTGTACTAGTAGTAATTGTTTCTTTGGGCCCAAGAGAAAACAGCCCATCCACCCTAGTAAATAATAATATCAATTCAAAAGCCCATATATTTACTTAATGAGAGGCGCTACCCACACCCAGCACACCGCCCCCCAAAAAAACATGGGTGCTCTTCTTCCTCCTCACTCCCACCTACCTCGCGTTCCTCCACTCATACCCCCAAATTCCTCACCTCACTCCTACAGAAAACCCCAGCTCCCCTTCTTCCTCACTACTACAGAAAAACCCTAGCTCCCCTTCTTCTTCACTCACACTACAACTAGGCTCGTCGTTCGTTACTCTGCTCAAATATGTGAGCGCGACGGGACGCCCTCGAGGAAAAAGGAGTCGGCTGACCCCAGCGCCAAGAAGATGAGTCTCCCACCAGCGGTGATGCCTATTGTAGATCCCGCACCCGGCAGCATGGGGAGAAGCGGCGACCCCACCCCCACCGGATCGAGCGAACCCGTAGAATCTTGGATGGACCGCATCAGCGATCTCCCGGATGCCGTCCTTGGGGAGATCACCTTGCTTATCCCCACATAGGATTGTTGCTGCACCCAAGCCCTCTCAGTTGGATGGTGCCCTCTATGGCGCGTCATGCCCCTTAATCTCGACTGTCGTCAGCTATCTCTCTTCAATGATTTTGAAATCCCTAAAGCCATCATCTCCTCCCACCAGGGCTCCGTTCAAAGCCTCTGCATCCCATCATGCTACCTGAGCAAGCATACCATGCCCTTCATGGTGGACGCCTAGCTTAAATCCTCTGAATTCACATAACTATAGTTGCTTGAGTTCTACTATTCCCCTGGAAATCACCTACCAGATACCGAACGCCATGTACTTGTGCCCTCAGCATCGATGGCCATCTCGCGGTTTTCCTCCTCTCTCCACACCGCCACCTTTGCGATGTGCTACCTACCAGACAATCTGGTACTAAACCTTTGACTCCCATTTCTCAAGAAACTTTCACTTGTGTGGGTTCGTATATCGGAGGCCTGATTGCACAGCATCATCCACTCCAGTTGCCCTGCCCTGGAGTGCTTGGTGCTTGTTTTCACAGTTAGAATCGGTTATCTCCAAATAAAGTCGCCTAACCTTATAAGAATTGGAATTTTTTTTACGGAAGGCAACTCATCATCCAAGATGCCCCTTCAGTTCAAGGTTGATCCTTGATTCTAGTTATTCACCGTCGCAAATAACCGTCCTCTCTGCGCCTAAACTGGAGACCTTGGGTGTAATACATGATCTCTATGCTCATTTCAATATGGTGTTTGGCTCCACAGTTCTTCAGGTACTTTATATTATCATCTACACTTGTAACCATAAGATGCATTTTAAATTTCTGGGCATAAGTTATATATCTCTTGGAGTACATATTTTGTACTAATATTATGTTCTATGCTCAATGAAGAGTTTCTCCATGGATGGCCTATCAATGGTGCTGGATTCTGTCAAGATCTTATATATCCAAATGAATAGTTTTGATCTGAACAAGATTATTCGCTTGCTACAATGCTTTCCATGTCTGGAGAAGTTGTATATAAAGGTGATAATTTCACGCACATTGCAAGCCCGCATATAGTGTACTAGAATTAACCGTTCAGCTGTTGCTCTTTTGACACTGTTTTTTTAGACCTTAACTGTTTTCAATCTTCATGTCTATTTAGGCTACTGGACGGGGTAAGAAAGTTATAACCAATCGGTGGATTCATAAGCATCGGGATTTTCTCACTTCTCATGAGATTTGATTGAAGACAATAATGCTAGAACGATATGTAGCCAACCGAGCAAACACTAGATTTGTCACACTCTTCCTACTGAATGCGAGGTTACTATTGTCCATCAGGCTTAAGTTTATTAGCAGCATGGTTTTGACGGATGGGTATGTCAAAGAGCAAAAAAAAGGAGTTTCATGTGGGCAAAAGAGCTTCTGAACATGCCGGGCTTCTATTTACAACATATTGTGGTCATAATCCAGTAAATTTTATGACCCAGGATGTTCATTCTATGGACCTGACCGACCCATTTGACCGTGACTGCCAAAAACAGTGTTGGAGTTAGATGGTGTTGCCCTTTTCAACCTGGGTTTTGTGTAAACCTGATGAACAATCAACCCTCGTGCTTTTGTACAGTTTGTAAGCTGGAGTTAGATGTTCTTGCCCTTTTCAAGTTAGCTGTGACTGTCATATTTTCTTTGAAACAAGGCAAATGGCTTGCCACTCGTTTAACTTAGAGTGAAATATTGTAAAAAATCCCAACCAAGGGAAATAACATCACTCTCGCCAGCTGCTTGAGCTCACTATGCATTATAGAAGCCAAGTGATTAGCCCCCACTAGCACCCACAAACTTATTTCGAACTAGCACATAAAATGGGCTGTAAATTTTCATAGGAAAGGTTGCATGACTGTGACAGATTTGGATTCTGACATTTGGGACCCGCGAGGAAATAGCCTATCCAAGGTGGTGTCGACTTACTAGCTACTCAACAAACAATTCTACCTACTAGCTGTTGGATTGATATCCAACATCTGTCGTGTATCTTCTATGTCTTGTCTTCTTCTTCCTCCAGCCTCCCAAACCAAACCACCCCGTCGGCTCCGCCTGCTCCCGCCTCCCATGGCTGGCTGCGCCTCCGCCGCCCTACCATACCCTCCAGTGTTGGCCAGTCCCTCCCTATATTCCCCGACATGTCCTATTATTCTCTGGAGACGTCAGCCCCAACACGCACCAGCACCCGAACCAGTCAACCCTCATACTCCCCTCTGCCTACGGCTAGACCGGCGCATCTTCCACGACTCCTATTCGTTCCGTCTGAGGCCTCGCCGTTGTCCTCCGCCTTGGTTCGCTTGCCGTGCGCGGTGTGCCACCCTCTTGCGTTGTCAACGTCATCAACAACTAAGAGGAACAAAGAGATGACTGTACATGGAGAGGATGACAGTAGGGACCCACCAGCTTCATGGAAGTATGCAAGCAAGTGCTTCTTTATTACAAGCCAAAAAAATGGTTCCTCCTAATGGTTAAACATCTGGGGCTCATGCCATTGTCAACACAGTCAATAAACGAGAGAATTACACTACGAGCGGCTGACACCAGGGACCCAGCAGGTCGCACAGTTTTTTAGGAACAAGCAGTTGTTATTTATACTAGTTTTAGCGACAGATCAGGGTAACAACGGGGCTGTGCGAGGGCAGTGGCCTATCTAGCCAGGGTTTTATTTATGTTTACCACATCATGAGCCCAGTTGTGTTTTTTTCTTGCTGAAAATGGCTAGCCCAGTTCTGTTTTTTTAAGATATACCCAAACGAGGCCTACTTGCTTTATCAGCCCAGCTGGGCTGCAAATCTTTCAAGACGAGGAGAGTTTCATTCAGTTTGCCCAGGAATGGGTTGTACATTCTTAAAACACATCAAACGGGGAATTAGTTTCAATTTTTTTCATTACAGGATTTTAAATTCCATTGATTTTTATGCGTGGACAATTATTTGTATTTTATATTTATATAAATTATTTTTTCAAAATAGTTTGAATGTGACCCGATATTTCAGGATTAAAAATAGTTGACCGCACCGAAATATGCAAAATTTCGTATAATTTTTAACCGTGGCCACAATATGGGGTGTAATGCAAACAAAAAGAAGATGTGCTCCAAAAAAATCCTAAGAATTAGCAAATGGGTTGTAAATTATTAGAAATAATGTCAGATGGGTTGTATGTTGTTTTCCACAGATTTGAGGCCGACTTGTGGGCCTACTACAGGTTGACACGTATGCTTTCATAAAAAAAGGTTGACGCACACGCAACGCCGTGTCAACCTAGTCAACACACGAGAGCAGTGATTGTTGGATGTCCATCCAACGGCCGTCCTGCTTCTTCAATCTCTGCTCTTCCTGCCCCAGCCGCCCAAACAAACATGGGCTGGCTATGCTGCCGCGCAGGCCTCACTGCCCCACCGTACTCCCATCGTTGGCCTAGCCATCCCTCTACTCACCCACACGTGCTGTTATTCTCCGCCGATGGCAGACGAACCAGTAAACGCTCATACTCCCCTCCGCATGGAAAACAGCTGCTGAGTCTTCCCTGGCTCCGTGTGATTCCCTTCCTAGGCCTCGCCGTCGTCCACCGCCTTGGTGCTCTCGGCGCAGCATGGTCAACATGGTCAACGAACGACATCCATCGGAAGTGGACTGTACTGGAGAGGCTGACAGATGGGTCCACGGCCGCATGCAAGGAAATGCCTCTTTATTGCATGCAAAATAGTGATTCCTCCACCTGACAGGTAGGACCCACCGGTAGGGCCACTGTATTTCACGAAAAAATGTCCCCCCCGCTGACAGGTCGGACCCACCAGCTATATCCTCGCATGCAAGGAAGTGCCTCCTTATTACGCAAAAAAAATGAATACCCCCTGCTATCTAGGACCCACCATAGTGGGAGGCTGACTTGTGGGCCTACTAAGTTGATGGGGACGGAGGGCTTTGTCAACTTAGTCAATATGAACGATTCTAGCTCCAATGACCATACGATGTCCATCCAACGGCCGTAGTGCTTCTTCAACCTCTGGTCTTCTTGCTCCAGCCATCGAAACCAGCGCCGGTCGTGCCGCGTGCTCCTGCCTCCCGTGGCCGGCTGTGATGCCGTGGAGGCCTCACCGCTCCCTACTACTCCCACCGCTGGCCAGGTCATCCACTCACCGAGACCCCCTGTTATTTTGCAGCGACGGAAGCCTCACACCGTAGCCGAACCAATGAACCCTCGTACTCCTCTCCGCGTGGGCTTCCACTGCCGCGTCTTCCCCAACTTTGTGTCATCCCCTTCCTAGGCCTCGCCATCGTCCACCGCCCTGGTGCTCTCGGTACGGTGTGGTCAAGGAACGACTTCCATAGGAAGAGTACTGTATGTGGAGAGGCTGACAGCTGGGTCCACGGCAGCAGCAAGGAAGTGCCTCCTTATTACGCGCAAAATAATGATTCCTCCACCTGACAGCAGGGATCCACCAGACGGGCCACCGTATTTCGCGAAAAAAACATTTCCCCTGACTGCTGGGACCCACCAGCTACATCTCCGCACGCAAGGAAGTGCGTCCATATTACGGGGAAAAAACGATTCTCCCCTGACTGTTGGGACCCATCAGCTACATCTTCGCACGCTAGGAAGTGCCTGACAGTCGGGACCCACCTAGTCGAAGCGTACGTAGTGTTGTCATTCTGTTCGTGAACGTGTACGTACATACTGGTCGATGTAGAGGCGCGCACGTGTCGTAGTAGAGGCGCGCACGTAGCATGTACACGTATGTACATCGGCAAGGGTGCAAGAAAGTAAATACCGCCACGTACGTACATACAGGCGGGGTCTCAAATGCCTACTCACGCATACGTACGGCCAGGGCTCATGTACATGGCTAGGTCGTAACGGAGAAACTGTGTCGTCGTCGTGTTCATGGGGAGGCAACGAAATGTGTTGTATTCATCGGGAGGCAATGGAACGAATGCTGTTCATCGGGAGCCAACCGGCTTGGATGGAACAGCCGAAGGAAACGAGGCCTGGCGTACCGCAGAATGGAGGAAATGGCCTTGTGTTGGACCTCCTACGGTCAAAACAGGGTCCTGTTGATTGGGAGGGGTGTGGCGTACCACAAAACGGAGGAAAAGGACTTGTCTTGGAGCGCTATGGTCGAAACGGGGGTCCTGTTCATCGGGAGGGGTGTGGCATACCGCAAAAGGGGACTCCACGGGGTACTGTTCATCTCCACCGTCGACCTCCTCAAGCCTCCCCAGGCTATTGTTCATCCACCGTCGACCTCCTCCAGCCTCCACGTGCGACTATTCATCCACGGGCTCCTTTTCGTCAAGCCTCCACCGCTCCTCCATCGGCTATTGTTCAACCAGCCCTCTCCACGGGGTCCTGTTCAACCACCCCTCCACGGGCTACTGTTCATCCAGCCCTCCGTCGGCTACTGCTCAACCAGCCCTCCACCGGCTACTGTTCAACCTTCCCTCCACGGGGTCCTGTTCATCTAGCCCTCCACGGGGTCCTATTCATCCACGCCCAACTGGCTCGATTGATCGGGGTCCTGTTCATCCAGCGGCAACACCACGGGGCCCTGTTCATCCACCCCCACCGGGAACTGTTCATCCAAACCCCCCAACAACGCTCACTGGTCATCCAGAGGCAGCATCGATCGGTTTCAGTTAGCAGCAGTAGCGAAGGAATCGCTCGATCGGGTTCAGTTAACAGCCATCAATCGATCGCTCGGGTTCAGTAACGCGTAGCCTGCAGTGCAATCGCTCGAGTTCAGTAGGCAAATGCCTCGCTTGGGTTCAGTTAGAGCCCAATGCCTCGCACCCACGCACGTGCATGTACGAGAGGAACGCGCAAACCTCTGTGCATCACTCGGCCCCGATCACTCACCGTAACCGGGAACACCCCGATATTTTCCTCACCCTCGCTTCTACCACGGTTTTTTCCGCCATGGACGGCCCAAAGAATGTCATGTAGCTGCGTCTCTGGTCCGCCCAGGACGAAAAGCCAATTTTTTGTCATGATTTTTTGTCATAGAAGTAGGAGCCCACCACATCTATGATGAAACCTGGTTTTGTCACAATTATCGTCATAGAAGTGTCATAAGCATGACAAGAAAAAAAATTGTTCGGCCTATAATGTCACGGATGTGTCTTTTTTTGTAGTGCACCCAACCACCCACCCCCTCCCTCCCTTCCACGTTTCAGATTGAAATATCTGGCAGCCCCAATTCCAGCCCTTCAAAATCTCCCTTCTCCACTGTCACCTTCCGCGCCCAGAGCGCTCAAATCCCTAATTCGCTCCCAACCCAAGCAAAGTTTGAATCGCCCCTCGACTCATCTCTTTCCCCATCTCTGTGCCGGACGACGATGACAAAGATGACGTTCGCGCTTCACCACCGCACCGGAGTGACCTCATCTACGCCCTCATTCACCGCGCTGGGTGGTCCATCGACAACGGCGGCCGCCACAACCGACGTGCCTCACAGACACCGACTGCCACCACATCAGGAGCGCTTCACCGACGCCATCTCCCAGCTCACTAGGGATACTTTAGTGAGCACATCGTCGCACCTCCGCCCCTCGAGACAGTTGGGGCTTCACCAATGGTCTCGTCCATCACATTGTAGCGGTCCGCTGCCACTCAAGATCTTCATCCGTGTGCGTCCAGCCAGCGCATCACCCTCAACGGCTCTGAAGTGACCCGCACTCTAGCTAGGCGAGGATGCCCAAACACCGGCTCGAACTAGGTATCCACATATCACTCCCTAGTGCACTAACGTTGTTTGGATATCCTTTCACTTCTATCTTAGCTTACACGCCTATGCAACTCTATCTTTTACTCTTATTTCTTCTGGAGATATCATCTGAAACAAGCAAAACCATTTTTAGTGAAGCATGATGGCGCTACGGGATCTGGTACACATCCTGCACACTGGTATAACCTTGTAAGTACCTGTCCTCTGGTACAACAACAAGGTCAACTCTTCTTATTTGATCAAGCATTCGCTGTGTCAAAAATGCAAGGGGGGGGGTGCAAGGAGCACAAGGACTGCACATCCAAGCAAGTGGTAACATGGACTTCTACATGTAACATCCCAAGCGCAAGCAGAGCTACAGTGAGCCTGTACAACAAGCTAGCACAAGTCCCCACATTTAATTTAATTCGTATTGGCCTGCGTGTATGATTTGTGTGCAGTGGCGGATCCACGAATTCAAGTTACCAGGGGCGAAAATTTAACTTAAAAAATACGAAAACACTTGCACTCCAGAAATCAACATAACTTGAGAAATGTGAAGCTACATGCACTTTGAAAACCAGCTTATGATCCAAAGTAGTTCCAGATTATAAAACACTAAATGATTTAAGCACGAAAAAACACAAAATGCAACATGGTGTACAAGAACTACAAACATGGTCTGTACCTGCTTGAATTATTCGTTCTCTGGCTGAAAATATCAAAGTGTAATTGCACCTATAGCCGGTGTGCAAACTGCATATCAATATATCTATTCGGCACAAGTATGCCAATAGTTTCAAACAATAGATTAGAAAAGTATTTATGCTATGTTGTCATGATACGGGGACTTTATGGCAGATGGCCTCGATGTTTCCTCAAGCCATGATAATGTACTATAATTTGCTTGTCATCAATGCCTGCAAATCTCTATCTCTGTCAACATAGCAGATCATCATTAGACACGAAATCCTTCAATGGGAGCTTGCAAAATGCTTGCATTAGATCCCTCATTAGACACTATATGTTCATCACCAGGAGCATGTAAAATGTTTGCATCAAATCCTTCATTAGAAGTTTGTCCATTAGAAACTTCAGCCTCAAGAACAACATGAGCTTGTATGTTTGCACCGGAAACTTGATTAAATACACTAGGTTCAGTCAGTTCAGTATTGATTGCGGGAGTTATAAAATAAGCAGAATCTGGTTTCATTTTCTCATAGATTCCCTACATACAAGCAGTTTTACAACACAATCAGGTTCAACTACTGGCCAGAAATTGAACAGTTGAATTAGATATAATCAAGGATGTGATGTAGCTGCTCGTTGCGCATGCTGCTCTTGCAAACTGTGACTTTCCGTTTGCGCAAGCTCGATGCCATGCCCGTGCTGCCACCGCTACCTCCCACGCAGGCTACACCCTGGGTTGGATCTTCATCTTCTTGTCCTTCCATTCGCTTGAAGCCCGGAGCCCAGCGTCCAACGAGGGCGCGAGGAAGTGCTGTGTCGGTCTGTCCAGCGGCGTCTAGGTTAGGAGCGAACCAGACTGGAGGCTGGAGCGAACGAATTGGGATTTTTCCTACTTTCGATAGATATGGGAGGCGCTTGTTTGGGCCGCGAGCCTGCTATAGGGCCTTCCTTGCACGTACGTTATTGACCCATCCAAATTGAAACGTTTTTCTTCATTTTTTACATTGCCTGCTCGTGTGTTGGGACGAACAAAACTAGCTTGGGCCAACCTGGACGACTCAAACTAGGTGCACACTTTCCAGCCACCCAAGGCGGCCGCCCATACCAGCCCCTACCGTGGTGTCGCCCCTTTTGCGTGTATGATTGGGGTAGTGAAAATTTTTCCAGTGGCACTTTTATTTACCCACGGAATGGTTGAATTGCTTGTTTCTATGAACTGAGTTGGCCAATAATGTGAAGGATGCCAGTCTTTTCATCATATTGTAGATTGCTTAGATCCCGGTATGCGAAATGTAATCACATGAAATATGCAGTAAAAGCCAGTGTGATGTGTGTGGCTACAATTAGTCTGACAACCCGTCCTCATATAACATATCAAGGACGCACCATCTTATCAGATTAACCATTGGACTTACCAATGCAGTGTGGGAAGAAAGAAGTATTGGGACTGTGTATCCAAGCAATTGATGCCATGGACTCCTTCATAGAACCTTGTAAGCGAAAAATAAGTTGCAGTGTGCCTGTACAAAGAGCTAGCGTAAGTTCAGTTACCTACTTCTCGGAATTTGAGTTAGCCACTTATAGCAAAATTGTCAATTATGTTGCTTGGCTTAATCTAGTTTGTTACTGATTACAAAATGCCATAGCCTGTTAATCCTATTATAGACAACGCCTATCTATGTGTTTGATACTTACTGTTAAGAATTACCTGTTTGCCTGAACTTAAATAGCTACTTAAGCACGTAGATAGCTGGTCATATGTACTTCTAGGGTGCAACAGAATTCACATGTAATTTACGTTCTGATACCCTGTTTGTTTAAATGGTTTGCTGTTATCACTTGTAGCACTAGTAATGTTAAATGTTTGCATGTTCATGATATGTCCATTTTGCATCATGCTTTTATATTGATATTTATTGCATTATGGACTGTTATTACACGTTATGTCACAATACTTATGCCTATTCTATCTTATTTTACAAGGTTTACATGAAGAGGTAGAATGCCGGCAGCTAGAATTCTGGGCTGGAAAAGGAGCAAATATTAGAGACCTATTCTGGACAACTCCAAAAGTCCCGAAACTCCACGAAAGTCATTTTTGGATTTAAGAAAAAATATTGAGCGGAAGAAATACTAGAGGGGGGCCACCCACCGTCCACGAGGGTGGGGGCGCGCCCTACCCCGTTGGGCACGCCCCCTGCCTCGTGGGCCACCTGGTAGCCCTCCGGTGGTCATCTTCTGCTATATGAAGTCTTTCACCCTGGAAAAAATCATAAGCAAGCTTTTGGGACGAAACTCCGCCGCCATGAGGCGGAACCTTGGCGGAACCAATCTAGGGCTTCGGCGGAGCTGTTCTGCCGGGAAAATTTCCCTCCGGGAGGGGGAAATCATCACCATCGTCATCACCAATGATCCTCTCATTGGGAGGGGGTCAATCTCCATCAACACCTTCACCGGCACCATCTCCTCTCAAACCCTAGTTCATCTCGTGTATCCAATCTTTGTCCCAAAACCTCAGATTGGTACCTGTGGGTTGCTAGTATTGTTGATTACTCCTTGTAGTTGATGCTAGTTGGTTTATTCGGTGGAAGATCATATGTTCAGATCCTTAATGCATATTAATACACCTCTGATTATGAACATGAATATGATTTGTGAGTAGTTACGTTTGTTCCTGAGGACATGGGAGAAGTCTTGCTATAAGTAGTCATGTGAATTTGGTATTCGTTCGATATTTTGATGATATGCATGTTGTCTCTCCTCTACTGGTGTTATGTGAACTTCGACTACAAGACACTTCACCATTATTTGGGCCTAGAGGAAGGCATTGGGAAGTAATAAGTAGATGATGGGTTGCTAGAGTGACAGAAGTTTAAACCCTAGTTTATGAATTGCTTCGTAAGGGGCTGATTTGGATCCATATGTTTCATGCTATGGTTAGGTTTACCTTAATACTTCTTTTGTAGTTGTGGATGCTTACAATATGGGTTAATCATAAGTGGGATGCTTGTCCAAAAAAGGGTAGTACCCAAGCACCGGTCCACCCACATATCAAATTATCAAAGTAACGAATGTGAATCATATGAGTGTGATGAAAACTAGCTTGACGATAATTCCCATGTGTCCTCGGGAGCGGTTTTGTCTATATAAGAACTTGTCCAGGCTTGTGCTTTGCTACCAAAAGGATTGGGCCATCTTGCTGCACTTTATTTACTTTCATTGCTTGTTACCCGTTACGAACTACCTTATCACAAAACTATATGTTACCAACAATTTCAGTGCTTGCAGAGAATACCATACTGAAAACCGCTTGTCATTTCCTTCTGCTCCTCGTTGGGTTCGTCACTCTTACTTATTGAAAGGACTACGATAGATCCCCTACACTTCTGGGTCAACAAGACTCTTTTTTGGCACCGTTGCCGGGGAGTGAAGCACCTTTGGTAAGTGGAACTTGGTAAGGAAAAAGTTATATAGTGTGCTGAAATTTACTATCACTTGTTACTATGGAAAATAATCCTTTGAGGGGCTTGTTCGGGGTATCTTCACCCCGACCAGAAGAGCAAAGAGTTGCTCCTCAACCTACTGAACCTACTGAAAATGTTTACTTTGAAATTCCTTCGGGTATGAGAGAGAAACTGCTAGCTAATCCCTTTACAGGAGATGGAACATTGCATCCTGATTTACACCTAATTCATGTGGGTGAAGTTTGTGGATTATTTAAGCTTGCAGGTATGCCTGATGATGTTATCAAGAAGAAGGTCTTCCCTTTATCTTTGAAAGGAGAGGCATTGACATGGTATAGGCTATGTGATGATATGGGATCATGGAACTACAAACGATTGAAATTGGAATTTCACCAGAAGTTTTATCCTATGCATCTTGTAAATCATGATCGTAATTATATATATAATTTTTGGCCTGGCAAAGGAGAAAGCATCGCTCAAGCTTGGGGGAGGCTTAAGTAAATGTTATATTCATGCCCCAATCATGAGCTCTCAAGAGAAATGATTATTCAAAATTTTTATGCTCGGCTTTCTCTCAACAACTGCTCCATGCTCGATACTTCTTGTACTGGTTCCTTTATGATGAATACAATTGAATTCATATGGGATTTATTGGAAAGAATTCAACGCAACTCTGAAGATTGGGATCTCAACGAAGGTAAGGAGTCAGGTATGACACCTAAGTTTGATTGTGTTAAATCTTTTCTGGATACCGATGTTTTTCGTGAATTTAGACTAAATATGGACTTGACTCTAAGATAGTAGCTTCTTTCTGTGAGTCATTTGCTACTCATGTTGACCTCCCTAAGGAGAAGTGGTTTAAATATAATCCTCCCACTAAAGTAAAAGTAGTTGCACCTATTAAAGTTGAAGAAAAGACTGTCACTTATAATGATCCTATTGTTCCTACTACTTATATTGAGAAACAACCTTTCCCTGTTACGATAAAGGATCATAGTAAAGCTTCAACTGTGGTTCGTAAGAGTAATACTAAAACACCTACACCACCTGAGAAAATTAAAGTTGAACCTAGTATTGCTATGGTTAAGGATCTCTTGGCTGATAATATTGATGGGCATGTTATTTATATTTGTGATGCAGCTGCTAGAATTGCTAGACCTGATGCTAAGAAACATAGACCTGTTGTAGGCATGCCTGTTATTTCTGTTAAAATAGGAGATCATTGTTATCATGGCTTATGTGATATGGGTGCCAGTGCCATGCAATACCTCATTCTTTATACAAAGAAATTATGCATGATATTGCACCTACTGAGATAGAAGAAATAGATGTTATAATTAAGCTTGCCAATAGAGATACTATTTCACCAATTGGGATTGTTAGAGATGTTGAAGTCTTGTGTGGGAAAGTTAAATATCCTGCTGATTTTCTTGTTCTTGGATCCCCACAAAATGACTTTTGTCCCATTACATTTTGTAGACCCTTCTTCAACACTGGTAATGCTAAGATAGACTACGAAAAGGATGTTGTTACTATTGGTTTGGGGGATATGTCTCATGAGTTTAATTTTGCTAAATTTCGTAGACAACCCCATGATAAAGAATTGCCTAGTAAGGATGAGATTATTGGTCTTTCTTCTATTTTTGTTCCTCCTAATGATCCTTTAGAACAATATTTGCTAGACCATGAAAATGATATATTTATGAATGAAAGAAGGGAGATAGATGAAGTATTCTTTAAACAGGGACCTATTTTGAAACACAACTTGCCTGTTGAAATCCTAGGGGATCCTCCTCCACCCAAGGGTGATCCCATGTTTGAGCTTAAACCATCACCTGACACCCTTAAATATGCTTATCTTGATGAAAAGAAGATATATCCTGTTATTATTAGTGCTAACCTTTCAGAGCAGGAAGAGGAGAGATTATTGAAAACTCTGAAGAAGCACCATGCTGCTATTGCATATACTCTTGATGATCTTAAGGGCATTAGTCCCACTTTGTGCCAACACAAAATAAATTTGGAGAAAGATGCCAAACCAGTTATTGATCACCAATGACGATTAAATCTAAGATGAAAGAAGTGGTAAGAAAGGAAATACTAAACCTCCTGGAAGCAGGTATAATTTATCCCGTTGCTAATAGTCAGTGGGTAAGCCCTGTCCATTGTGTCCCTAAGAAGGGAGGTATTACCGTCGTTCCTAATGATAAAGATGAATTGATCCCACAAAGAATTGTTACAGGTTATATGATGGTAATTTATTTCCATAAGTTAAATAAAGCTATTGTAAAGGATCATTACCCTCTACCTTTTATTGATCAAATGCTAGAAATATTATCTAAACATACACATTTTTGCTTTCTAGATGGTTACTCGGGTTTCTCTCAAATACCTGTATTAGCAGAGGATCAAGAAAAGACTACTTTTAGTTGCCCTTTTGGTACTTTTGCTTATAGACGTATGCCTTTTGGTTTATGTAATGCACCTGTTACCTTTTAAAGATGCATGATGGCTATATTCTCTGACTTTTGTGAAAAGATTTGTGAGGTTTTCATGGATGATTTCTCCGTTTATGGATCCTCTTTTGATGATTGCTTGAGCAACCTTGATCGAGTATTCCAGAGATGAGAAGATACTAGTCTTGTCTTGAATTGGGAGAAGTGCCACTTTATGGTTAATGAAGGTACTGTCTTGGGGCATAAAATTTCTGAAAGAGGTATTGAAGTTGATAAAGCTAAAGTTGACGCTTGTGACACCCTTGATTCAATCATACACTAATCATACACGCAAATGTGTACGATCAAGATCAAGGATTCATGGGAAGATATCACAACACAACTTTAGACACCAATTAAAATAATACAAGCTTTATATTACAAGCCAGGGGCCTCAAGGACTCGAATACATAAGCTCGAAAACACAAGAGTTAGCGGAAGCAACAATATCTGAGTACAGACATAAGTTGAACAAGTTTGCCTTAAGAAGGCCAGCACAAAAGTATCTACGATCGAAAAGGCAAGGCCTCCTGGCTGGGAGCCTCCTAACTACTCCTGGTCGTCAGCGGTCTCCATGCAGTAGTAGGCACCGGTGGTTACATCTGGCTCCTGGGCTCCCACATTTGGTTGCATCAACCGGAAAGAAAAAGAAAGGGGGAAAAGGGGGAGCAAAGCAACCATGAGTACTCATCCAAAGCACTCGCAAGCAACAATCTACACTACATATGCAACATTATTAATGAAATGGGATGTATCTGTGGACTGGGCTACAGAAATGCCAGAATAGAGAGAAGGCCTAGTCCTATCGAAGACTAGTATCTTCTGGAAACCACCGTCTTGCAGCAAACAGGAGGGAGTAGAGTAGCATAAAGTAAAGTAGTAGTAGTGTTATCAACCTCGGCCAGAGGTCTTTTCTCGAATCCCTGCGACAAAGAAATCCCAGAGCCGTACTATCCATTTCTCATATCCATTTCTCATCTCAAGTATCCAGTTCTAGTTGTATCGATTGGGATACAACTCTAGGGGTGCACCAACTTACCCACCACGCTCGATTAACTCTGGCCGGACACACTTTCCTAGGTCATGCCCGACCTCGGCCAAACAATACACTGCAACCCGACCTAGGCTTAATAGAGAGGTCAACACACCAGGCTAGACCTCTATGCCCCCATGGGTCATGGGCCATCACCCCCGAAACTCCTGCATGTTGCGTACGCGGCCGGTGAGCAGACCTAGCTACCTCCTTCAATAAGGCAGGTGCTTACCAGTCAAATCTGGCACGCGCCACTCAGTCGCTGATGTCTATGAAGGTTCGGCTGATGCATACGACGCAGAACGCCCATACTATGCCCACGTGATGGTTAGTGCTATCAGGCCAAAGGCCCCTCGGATCAAATATCCAAATCGTAGTGGATTAGGAACGCGCGGTAACAAGCAGAGACTCACGAAAGATGTGACCCCATTACCCCATCTCGAGGACTTGCGGCAAGGGCTAGGAATGCCCGCCACGCCTCGTAATTATCTCGCGGGCACCCTCCAGGTCAATCCGTCTCCACATCACTCGCAAATATGCTTGCGCGGGTACCCCTCAGGTTCGACCCATCTTTAGTAATCTGGTTCAGTGTAAAGTCATAGTAACCATAGTAACCGTGTGTCTAACACCAAGGGGAAAACCTGAGGAGTCACCCTCAACGGATTCCACTCGATGTAATCATCAAGGTGAACGTAAGAGGATCCACCCTCGAGGTTCACACTTGAGGGGTTGCACGACAGAGTCGTATTGGAAGTGGTTAAGGCGGAATCATCCTCGATGACCATGACCGAATAACTACACTACCGGGTTAACATCAGAAGTGCTGATGAGGTCTCACCCTCGGCACTCAATAGTAACCCAGTAGTGTCGAGCAACTAAGGGGAAGTGATGTGTGGTGCCGGGGCCTGGTCTTTGATCCAGTTGATCGGGTCTTTGATGATGAAGCAGGGGCAACAAGTACAAGGTGGGGGGGTCACTGATGGATCACTAACCAACCTATACTAAGCAGTTTAGGATAAGCAGGTAAGGTAACAATAAGCAGGTTACAAAAGTAGGCCATGCATCAGAATAGGAGCAAACAATAACAATAGCAAAATCTAATGCAAGCATGAGAGAATGGAATGGGCGATATCAGGATGATCAAAGGGGGGCTTGCCTGGAAGCTCTACTGAAAAGGAAGAAGTGTCGTCGTCGACGTAGTCGATCATAGGGGCAGCATCGGTCTCGAGGACTACCGAAGAGAAGAGGGGGAAGAAACAATAAATATAAAGCAATCATAGCATCATAAGGCATAACATGGTAATACACGGTGTTAGGGGTGAACTAACATATGGCTACACAACATAGGTGAAGGGGGAAGTCAACCGGGAATGTTTTCCCGGTTCCGGACCTGTGTCAGACAAATGACCAAAGGGGAAATGGTCCATGTTCAGATAGTTAGAGGCATCTGACAAGTAAACGGAGAGCGTATTCCGATTCGTTGGATTTTTCTGAGCAACTTTCATATAGAAAACATTTTCATCCGACTTATGATTTATTTTCTATGAATTTTAAAAGATTTAAACATTTTCTGGATTTATCTAAATTAACATAAACGGAAATAGGACGTCAGCATTGCGTGGGATGACGTCAACAGTCAACAGACTCGCTGACCAGGTCAAACCTGGCCTGTGGGTCCGGTTGGACCCACATGTCAGCCTCTATTAGTCTAATAGTGGATTAAACTAACTAATCTAGCTTAATTAGCTACTGGACCCCACCTGTCATAGGTAATTGACTAAACTAACTAAGTTATTTTTTAAACGTATTTAGACTAATTAACAGAGGGGGACCCACTTGTCAGGTCAACCATGCACAGTCAGCATAGTTGACCCGGTCAACTAATCAACTGGGCCGACGGGACCCAGCTGCCAATGACCCTGACGCGGCCACGTGGGCGCCATGTTAGCACTGGCGCCACAATAGCTCCGGCGAGGCTTTTCGCGGCGGTGCAGCTCGGGAGGTGGTCGGAAAATGTGCTCCGGCCACCGTTTTGCGCGCATTTGGGCGCGTTCTAAAGCGGAGACCAAACCGCGTCGATCTGTGGCGGTGCCGCGGCCAGGGAGGCTCTACGGCGACGGCGGCGAGCACGTCGGCGGCGGAGGAGGCGGCTGTGGTGCAAATTTGCGCGCGTGTTCAGGCTCATTTGAACGCGGGAAAATCACTGCGTCATTCTAACCCAGCGGCGCGACTACGGTGGTCGGAAGCGACGGCAGCGACGAGCTCGGGCGGCAAACAGAAAATGGCGCGGCAGCGAGCTAGCTACGGCGATGCACATGGCGCGAGGATAGGAATGGAGGAAGGGAGGAGCTCACCGAGCGGCCCACGATGGCCTGTGGTCAGTTTAGTAGTAGCAGAGAGATCACTGGAGTCGGAGGGGAATGGCGGCGACTGGAGATGCAAACGAAGGGGCTTGGCATGGCAGGGTCCCTCGGCTCCAACAAAAGGCACCAGGCGACATGGAAGACGGCGGCGAAGACGTTGGGCACGATGGCGAGGGGAGGCGGTGGCGGTGGCCGCGGTGGCGATGCAGCACAGCGACGGCGGAGCAGAGAAGGAAGAAGGAGTCGAGGCGGGCCCTCCAGTGCCCCCCAGCGTGGTCCAGTAGCACCAGACGAAGAGGATGACGATGCTGGAGCTCCAGGACAGGCCAGCGAGGCCGGAGGGGTTCGGTGGTCACGGGATCGACTGACGCATGGCGACGGTGGCGCTCGGGAGGAATGAGCGCGTGAGGGAGAGGGGAAAGGTGGATCTGGGGGAAGAGAGGCGCAAGTGGGAGTGGGAGTGGGGAGGGAGCCCGAGGTGTCGGGGCGCTGGCAGCCTTATCCTCCCCTCGACGCCGGCGAGGGGGTCCGGTGGTGACCGTGCCCTGTAGCGGCGCGCGACCGAGGAACAGGAAGGGGGCGCGGTGCGGGGAGCTGGGCCGGCTGGGACGACCAGGCTGGTTGAGGTCCAGGGGGCAGGGGGCCTCTCTCTCATTTCCCCTTTTTCTTTTCTTTTGCTCTTTTCTTTTTACTGAAAATGCTTTGCAATATTTGAGGTGCCAAAAGGGGTTCTGTAAAATGTGGGACTTGGCCAAATAAATACATTACAATATTTGGCACCTTCCACAAAAAGTTTGGGAGGATTTTGAATTGATTTGGAAGTTTTCACAAATGGAAAAGCATTTAAAAATGCTGATTTGGAACTGCTTTAATTCCCAGGGGAAATTAGCTATTTCAAATGATGTTGAATCACTCATGACACTTAGTTAGTGAATATTTGCAACCCGGTGAACATTTTTGTTTTACTATTTGGAGAAATAATTTATTTGACTTTATTTTAAAATTGAATTTGAATTGGTTTTGAATCAAAGTGAGATTAGCAACAGTAATAGTGATGACTTGGCATCATTAGTAGGGGATTACTATAGCTTGATTATCCGGGCGTTACAAATCTCCTCCACTACAAGAAATCTCGTCCCGAGATTTAAGAGGTGGAGTAAGGAGGAAGCTATAAGGATGAATGTATGAAAGGATCAGCATCCGGTAGTTATCTCAAGGAAGGAGATTTTAGAAGCACCAGGACGTACTGAGAGTTCTATAGAGAGATTCAACTAGTTTTAACCAGGTAGGCATCCAGCTGATGCCTAAAATAGGTGATGAAGGGGTTTGGAGCAAAGAAGAATAATGTTGCCTCTGATACCGAAATGAAACATGGTGAGGAAGTTAGCTCGTGTATTACAGATGAAGCCGAGTGACGAGAATATTTCGGAATGAAGGTTGTATAGGAGAGTCAGGTTCCGATCCTGTGGAACTGTGGATTATGTGCCCACCATGTGGGTTAAAAAGTAGGAAGGGTGCTGACGTCTTGTACGGTCCTGATAGCAAGGCATGTCAGAGGATAGTCTGTCAGTTATATTGGCAACAATGTTGGTACCAAGGGCGAGGGACGAAGAGAACCATTTTCCTGCTCGTTAAACGAGGCGGACCAATAGGCAAGGTTCTCGTCCATCGTTGGTTACCGGAATGTCATCAACAATAGTAGCAGGGTGTTACTGATAGAGTTACACCGAGGTTTTTACATAAGCAGGGAATTATTACTTCTTATATCATACAGATCACAGGAAGGGTTAAACAAACCAACAGAAGGGAAAAATATGATTATCGAATCAAACAACCCAAAGGAAAGGAAGATGTGTTTACACATAAGAGTTGGGAGTATATCCTTCCCAAGGAAAAGCGGAGCAGGATATACATGATAGGTCAGCAAGTTCAAAAGCATTTAGATAATGGGGAGAGGGAAGAATCATGATATTACCCATACAACGGTCTGAGGGTAATTAAACAAGAAACATTTTGTATTATGCTTCCGACGTTCTTGTTGATATTCGGCATACCACAGTCATGCTTCAATGCGGCAATGATATGGTGTCAAGTAAAGATTGGGTTCGAAGATCTCAAGAGATACCGAGAAACAATTCCAAGATATCTCAGAATGTAAGGAATAACTAAGCACAACTAGGTCAGTGTTGGCAGAAAGTCAAGGATGTCGTCGATGATATCACAAATCCTCAAAGAGCAAGGATGGTATACCTTAACATGAATTCGATTGACATCTCTGAAGAAATCAAAGTGTTGACGGTGATCACGACAAATTTTGTTGGGAGATTCTAGGAAGATGTCATCGAGCAGCGACGACAACAAACAAAAGGGTAGATGAAGTGAAAGGCCATGAGAACCACGGATTCGACACAAGCTCGAAATCAAACTTGTTGTTTGAGATGAAATGATAGGATGCGGAAGATCGACGCAAGCTTTGCTCGTTGTCGGAAGTTGCTCCGGGCATAAGGACCAGGTAGCACAGTTAAAAGTTGACATGATAAAAATATAGCCGATCAGGCTAGGAATGATATGATGGGTTATAAAACTTCCCAATATCAGGTACTAGGGGTAATGCCATAAGGTAAATCGGAGTAGAGGTTGGACATGGGGAATGATTTGCAGAGGATAAGTATTTTAACTTATCCGGTAAATGGAATCAAGGAGGAAATATGGTCGGAACCACGATTGCAAAGAATCAATTCATAGATACAAGGTGAGCTTGTACCAAAGAAATAATTATTTTTAGGAGCAGCTTCCATGATAAGTTCAACATCGAGTCCATGGGCATGAACACAAAGGTTCAAGGTCGACTCCCACTTCTTCAATGCATAACCTTTCATTCACTCCTCGTTTTCGAAGAATTTATAGTGCGAAAGATTTATCTGGTGAAGCACCAGAAGAGTAAGACTCACATCTCTTTCGAGTTCACACAGATTAGGGAAGGCATAGGTTCAACCCGTAGGGGTATCTTAGGAACATATACCACTAACTTCAGGATTAAATTATACCAGCTCGAAAGCAGAGCATGGTTGACAAAAGCAGATAATAGAATTTACCAAAGGCATTATGTGTCAGGGGAAGAGCACATGAGATAATAATCCAACAAAGGATTCAGCGGTCCTCAATGGATCTGATGTGAGCATCAATACTCAATCAGAAGAAGGAAAGAATGCAAAGAGGCATCAGATTATAGAAACAGCTGAATAATTCCGTGTTCAAGTTGAAGGGAACTAGGTGGACAATCAATTACAACATGATTGGCTGAGATCCAACTCATGTCCAAAATGACGTATGAGTAGGAAGGTCAAATTTCAGGGTTTGACTGATGATTGCAGGAAACGCAACATATTGAATCAATAGGCTCAGGATGACAATGACAAAGGATGTCAATGAATATTGCCGGACATATGGATTCAACCATAATGCAGGCAGACAAGACTTTCGGGAGCACTAGGATGCAGAGGATCATCGGGAGATCGAATTGCATTCGAAGAATTTTGTGAGACATATGATCAACTGGGGATGAACGAAGCCCCAATAAGTGTGAGGAATTATTCATCGGGGTATTCAGGCGGAAAAGGAGCTGCAAGGCAGTAGGTGCAAAAGATTCTCGGAAAAATCGCAAAGTATTCCAGGGTATCTTTTAGTAACAAGAGCAATTGGAAAAGAAGGTATGGATGGCAAGTGTATGTAGCTTTCCATGGCGATTTATCGGTGGTAGGGAATTGCACCGGCGAAGGGCACAAGGGTCTCGGGAAAACATCGAAGAGTATCTTCGGAATCTTCTGGTGCACCAAGCGACCATCTAGAATGAGGTGCTCTCCGGGAGGAAGTAATTACGAGAACCTAAGGTTAGAGTTAGTGAAAGTTTTAACCCAAATGGAAGAGAGATCAGAATCCTAGAGTATAGATGAGGAGTAAAAGATCCTAATACCACCCAATGGCGACATGGGCCCGTAAGACACACAGCCAATGTTAGTAAAAGTTTTGTAGTGACTAGACTCGACTTCAACCAAGGAGTTGGAAAGGGGGCTACCTACAGGCAATGGTCTCTGATACCAACGTGTGACGCCCTCGATTCAATCGTACACTAATCATACACGCAAAAGTGTACGATCAAGATCAAGGACTCACGAGAAGATATCACAACACAACTCTAGACGCCAATTAAAATAATACAAGCTTTATATTACAAGCCAGGGGCCTCAAGGGCTCAAATACATAAGCTCGAAAACACAAGAGTCAGCCGAAGCAACAATATCTGAGTACAGACATAAGTTGAACAAGTTTGCCTTAAGAAGGCCAGCACAAAAGCATCTACGATCGAAAAGGAAAGGCCTCCTGCCTGGGAGCCTCCTAACTACTCCTGGTCGTCAGTGGTCTCCACGTAGTAGTAGGCATCGGCGGTTACATCTGGCTCCTGGGCTCCGACATCTGGTTGCATCAACCGGAAAGAAAAAGAAAGGAGGAAAAGGGGGAGCAAAGCAACCATGAGTACTCATCCAAAGTACTCGCAAGCAAGGATCTACACTACATATGCAACATTATCAATGAAATGGGATGTATCTGTGGACTGGGCTGCAGAAATGCTAGAATAGAGAGAAGGCCTAGTCCTATTGAAGACTAGCATCTTCTGGAGACCACCATCTTGCAGCAAACAGGAGGGAGTAGAGTAGCATAAAGTAAAGTAGTAGTAGTGTTATCAACCTCGACCAGACATCCTTTCTCGACTCCCTGGTAGAAAGGAATCCTAGAGCCGTACTATCCATTTCTCATCTCAAGTATCCAGTTCTAGTTGTATCGATCGAGATACGACTCCAAGTGTCCGTTACCGTAGGAGAGGCTATCGATAGATGTTTTCTTCCCTGCAGGGGTGCACCAACTTACCCACCACGCTCGATTAACTCCGGCCGGACCCACTTTCCTGGGTCATGCCCGGCCTCGGCCAAACAATATGGCGCAATCCGACCTAGGCTTAATAGAGAGGTCAACACGCTGGACTAGACCTATGCCCCCAGGGGTCATGGGCCATCGCCCCGGGAACTCCTGCACATTGCGCACGCGGCCGTTGAGCAGACCTAGCTACCTCCTTCAAAAAGGCAGGTGCTTACCAGTCGAACCCGACGTGCACCACTCAGTCGCTGACGTCTATTAAACTTCGGCTGACGCATACGACATAGAACGCCCATACTATGCCCACGTGATGGTTAGTTCTATCAGGCCAGAGGCCCCTCGGATCAACTATCCAAATCATAGTGGATTTGGAACGCGCGGTAACAAGCAGAGACTCACAAAAGATGTAACTTCGTTGCCCCGTCTCGAGGACTTGCGGCAAGGGCTAGGAATGCCCGGCCACGCCTCGTAATTATCTCACGGACACCCTCCAGGTCAACTCGTCTCCACATCACTCGCAAGTATGCTTGCGTGGGTACCCCTCAGGGTCGACCCGTCTTTAGTAACCTGGTTCAGTGTAAAGTCATAGTAAACATAGTAACCGTGTGTCTAACACCAAGGGGGAAACCTGAGAAGTCACCCTCGACGGATTCCACTCGACGTAATCATCAAGGTGAATGTAAGAGGATCCACCCTCGAGGTTCACACTTGAGGGGTTGCACGACAGAGTCGTATCAGAAGTGGTTAAGGCGGAATCACCCTTGATGACCATGACTGAATAACTACACAACCGGGTTAACATTAGAAGTGTTGATGAGGTCTCACCCTCGGCACTCGATAGTAACCCAGTAGTGTCGAGCAACTAAGGGGAAGTGATGTGCGGTGTCGGGGCCTGGTCTTCGATCCCGTTGATCGGGTCTTCGATGATGAAGCAGGGGAAACAAGTACAAGGTGGGGGGTCACTGATGGATCACTAACCAACCTATACAAAGCAGTTTAGGACAAGCAGGTAAGGTAACAATAAGCAGGTTACAAAAGCAGGCTATGCATCAGAATAGGAGCAAACAATAACAGTAGCAAAATCTAATGCAAGCATGAGAGAATGGAATGGGCGATATCGGGATGATCAAAGGGGGGGGGGGGCTTTCCTAGAAGCTCTCCTGAAAAGGAAGAAGTGTCGTCGTCGACATAGTCGATCACAGGGGCAGCATCGGTCTCGGGGACTACCGGAGAGAAGTGGGGGAAGAAACAATAAATATAAAACAAGCATAGCATCATAAGGCATAACATGGTAATACGCAGTGTTAGGGGTGAACTAACATATGGCTACACGACATAGGTTAAGGGGGAAGTCAACCGGGAATGTTTTCCCAGTTCCGGACCTGTGTCAGACAGATGACTGGAGGGGAAATGTTCCATGTTCAGATAGTTAGAGACATCTGAAAAGTAAACGGACAGCGTATTCAGATTCGTTGGATTTTTGTGAGCAACTTTCATATAGAAACCATTTTCATCCGACTTAAGGTTTATTTTCTACCAATTTTAAAAGATTTAAACATTTTCTGGATTTATCTAAATTAACAGAAATGGAGATATGACGTCAGCATTGTGTGGGATGACATCAGCAGTCAACAGACTCGCTGACCTGGTCAAACCTGGCCTATGGGTCCAGTGGGACCCATATGTCAGCCTCTATTAGTCTAACAATGGATTAAACTTACTAATTTGGCTTAGTTAGCTACTGGACCCCACATGTCATAGGTAATTGACTAAACTAATTAAGTTATTTTAAAAAACGTGTTTATGTTAATTAATAGAGGGGGACCCACTTGTCAGGTCAACCGTGCATAGTCAGCACAGTTGACCCGGTCAACTAGTCAACTAGGCCCGCGGGACCCAGCTGCCAGTGACCCCGACGTGGCCACGTGGGTGCCATGTTAGCGTCAGCGCTGGAACAGCTCTGGTGAGGCTTTTCGCTGCGGTGCGGCTCGGGAGGTGGTCGGAAAATGTGCTCCGGCCACCGTTTTGCGCGCATTTGGGCGCGTTCTAAAGCGGAGACCAAACCGAGTCGATCTGTGGCGGTGTCGCGGCCAGGGAGGCTCTACGGCGACGGCGGTGGAGCTCGCGGGTGTGCTGCGGGGAGGCGGGAGCAGTGCAAATTTGCGCGCGCGTTCGGGCTCATTCGAACGCGGGAAGATCACCGCGCCATTCTAACCCAGCGGCACGACTATGGTGGTCGGAAGCGACGGCAGCGACGAGCTCGGGTGGCCAACAGAAAATGGCGCGGCGGTGAGCTAGCTACGGTGATGCACAAGGCGCGAGGAGAGGAATGGAGGAAGGGAGGAGCTCGCTGATTGGCTCACGGTGGTCTGTTGTCAGTTTACTAGCAGCAGAGAGGTCACCGGAGTCGGAGGGGAACAGCGGCGACCGGAGATGCAAACGAAGGGGCTCGGCATTGCAGGGTCCCTCGGCTCTAACGAAAGGTGTCAGGCGACGTGGAAGACGGCGGCGAAGATGTTGGGCACGATGGCGAGGCAAGGCGGTGGCGGTGGCCGCGGTAGCGATGCAGCACGGCGACGGTGGAGCAGAGAAGGAAGAAGGAGTTGAGGCGGGAGCTCCGGCGGCCCCCAGCGTGGTCCAGTGGTACCAGACGAAGAGGATGACAACGGTGGAGCTCCAAGACAGGCCGGCAAGGCCGGAGGGGCCCGGTGGTCGCGGCATCGACCGATGCACGGCGACGGTGGCGCTCGGGAGGAATGAGCGTGTGAGGGAGAGGGGAAAGGTGGATTTGGGGGGGGAGAGGCGCAAGTGGGAGTGGGAGTAGGGAGGGAGCCCGAGGCGTCGGGGCGCTGGGGGCCTTATCCTCCCCTCGACGGCGGCGAGGGGGTTCGGTGGCGACCGCGCCATGTAGCGGTGCGCGACCGAGGAACAGGAAGGGGGCGCGACGCGGGGAGCTGGGCCAGCTGGGCCGGCCAGGCTGGTTGAGGTCCAGGGGAAGGGGGCCTCTCTCTCATTTCGCATTTTTCTTTTCTTTTCCTCTTTTCTTTTTACAGAAAATGCTTTGCAATATTTGAGGTGCCAAGAGGGGTTCTGTAAAATGTGGGACTTGGCCAAATAAATACATTACAATATTTGACACCTGCCACAAAAAGTTTGGGAGGAGTTTGAATTGATTTGGAACTTTTCACAAATGGAAAAGCATTTAAAAATGCTGATTTGGAACTGCTTTAATTCCTAGGGGAAATTAGCTATCTCAAATGATGTTGAATCACTCATGACATTTAGTTAGTGAATATTTGCAACCCGGCAAACATTTTTGTTTTACTATTTGGAGAAATAATTTAGTTGACTTTATTTTAAAATTGAATTTGAATTGGTTTTGAATCAAAGTGAGATTATCAACAGTAACAGTGATGACTTGGCATCATTACTAGGGGATTTTTGTAGCTTGATTATCTGGGTGTTACAATGTTATTGAAAAGATGTCGTGTCCCAAGGACATCAAAGGTATAAGAAGTTTCCTTGGTCATGCCGATTTTTATAGGAGGTTCATTAAGGACTTCTATAAAATTTCCAGGCCTCTGACTAATCTCTTACAAAAAATATTCCTTTTGTCTTCGATGATGATTGTGTAGAAGCATTTGAAATACTTAAGGAAGCTTTGATTTCTGCACCTATTGTTCAGCCACCTAATTGGAATTTACCCTTTGAAATTGTGTGTGATGCTAGTGATTATGCTGTAGGTGCTGTTCTAGGACAAAGAGTTGATAAGAACCTAAATGTTATTCAATATGCTAGTAAAACTCTAGACAGTGCCTAGAGAAATTATGCTACTACTAAAAAGGAATTCTTAGCTGTTGTATTTGCTTGTGATAAGTTCAGACCTTATATTGTTGATTCTAAAGTAACTATTCACACTAATCATGCTGCTATTAAATATCTTATGGAAAAGAAAGATGCTAAACCTAGACTTATTAGATGGGTTCTCCTACTACAAGAATTTGATTTGCATATTATTGATAGAAAGGGAGCTGAGAACCCCGTTGCAGAAAACTTGTCTAGGTTAGAGAATGTTCTTGATGACCCACTACCTATTGATGATAGCTTTCCTAATGAAAAATTAGCTGTCATAAATGCTTCTCGTACTACTCCATGGTTTGCTGATTATGCTAATTGCATTGTTGCTAAATTTATACCACCTAGTTTCACATACCAGCAAAAGAAAAAGGTTTTCTACGATTTAAGACATTACTTCTGGGATGACCCACACCTTTATAAGAACAGATCCTATGCAAGTGTCACTCCGAGGCAAATAGAGGACACCATGCTAGATATAGAACTGCGCATAAGGTATTGCAATCCGGTTTTTATTGGCCTACTCTCTTCAAAGATGCTCGTAAGTTTGTCTTGTCTTGTTATGAATGTCAAAGAATTGGTAATATTAGTAGACGACAAGAAATGCCTATGAATTATTCTCTTGTTATTGAACCATTTGATGGTTGGGGCTTTGATTATATGAGACCGTTTCCTTCCTCTAATGGATATACACATATTTTAGTTGATGTTGATTACGTTACTAAGTGGGTAGAAGCTATTCCAACTAGTAGTGCTGATCATAACACCTCTATTAAGATGCTTAAAGAAGTTATTTTTCTGAGGTTTGGAGTCCCTAGATACCTAATGACTGATGGTGGTTCACATTTTATTCATGGTGCTTTTTGTAAAATGCTTGCTAAGTATGATGTTAATCATAGAATTGCATCTCCTTATCACCAACAGTCTAGCGGTCATGCAGAATTGAGTAATAGAGAGCTCAAATTAATTTTGCAAAAGACTATCAATAGATCTAGGAAGAATTGGTCCAAGAAACTTGATGATGCATTATGGGCTTATAGAACTGCATATTAGAATATTATGGTATGTCTCCATATAAAATGGTATATGGAAAAGCATGTCACTTACCTCTCGAACTAGAACATAAGGCATATTGGGCTATTAAAGAGCTCAATTATGACTTCAAACTTGCCGGTGAGAAGACGTTATTTGACATGAGCTCACTTGATGAATGGAGAAGCCAGGCCTACGAGAATGCCAAATTGTTTAAAGAAAAAGTTAAAAGATGGCATGAAAAAGGATACAAAAGCGCGAGTTTAATATAGGTGAGTATGTGTTGCTCTTCAACTCTCGTTTAAGATTTTTTGTAGGAAAACTTCTCACTAAATGGGAAGTCCCTTATGTTATCGAGGAGGTCTATCATTCCGGTGCCATAAAAATCAACAACTTCGAGGGCACAAATCCAAAGGTGGTGAATGGTCAAACGATCAAACATTATATCTCAGGAATACATAAGGGACACTTTCCAGAATGTTCCAGACTTCGAAAAGGAATAGGTAAGTGACATGCTTTTCCATATGGAATATTTAAGAAAATATTTAAGAAAACAGTTCTAATAGCATTTTTTCTCCATTATGGAATATTTAAGATAATAGGAAAATAAGAAGTAGTTCGGGAAGGACACGAGGTGTCCACGAGGGTGGAGGGCGTGCCCTACCCCCTGGGTGCGGCCCCCTACCTCGTGGGAACCTCGTGTGCTCTCCGTACTCCGTTTTCTTGCACGATACTTCTTTTGGTAGGTAAAAATTCACTATATAGTCTCCCGAAGGTTTTGACCACTGTATCACGCAAAAATCCTTTGTTTTTGTTTCGAGTTGTTTCTGTTGCAGATTTAGAGCAAGATGTCTTCTCAAGAGTCAGTCGGGGAGAGTCGGGTGTCTCATCCGACGCCCGGTCCAGGAGCGAACAGCGATGCTTATCACTTTGGGCCATCAACAGAGGATGAGATGGAGGCCGACTTGAAAAGGATAGATGCCATGGAGGAGGATCAAGAACTTACCTCTCGTTTCCAAGCCGGATTCACGATGGGGGAACTACAGGGCTCAGCCATTCCAAACTCGGTCATCCCTTCCAATGTTAAATTTCTTTCTTATGAAAATATGAAAAAGAGTATCGATTGTTCTCCAGTAGCTATGCAACATCCAAGGGTGAAAGGAGCTTTAGCCGGCATGGGTAACCTCCGCAAGGAAAATATGGACCTCAAGCTGTAAGTCAACAAGCTCGAGGAGGAGAATCGTATCCTGAGGGGCATCATCGCCAAGAAGATCGCACCATCACCTCCGAAGAAGGAGACATAATCACATTGGTATGGGCACTCCCCTTGGCAATTGCCAAGCTTGGGGGAGGTGCCCCAGTATCGTATCACCATCAAACTCCTATCTTTACCGTTTTTCTTAGTTCGATCCTTTTAGTAATATCTTGATCTAGTAGAATAAAGTTCTGGTATGATTTAGTTTTGAGTTTTGCTTTATGATCCCTCTATGTAATCGAGTCCGTGAGCTATATAATAAAGATTAGTGTTGAGTCAAGGGCTTTGTTATCTTGCTATGATCTTGAGGGAATAAAAGAATAAAAAGAAATAAAGAGATCATATTGATCTTACGGAAAGTAAAGAGTATGGTGATTAAAAGTTGTTGAGAGTTGGCAAACATAGTTTTTGTCATCATTGCAATTAATAGGAAGTAATAAAGAAAGAGAGGTTTTCACATATAAATATACTATCCTGGACATCTTTTATGATTGTGACCACTCATTAAAATATGACATGCTAAAGAGTTGATGTTGGACAAGGAACACAATGTAATGGGTTATGTTTTCTTATATCCTAAATAAAGTATATTGTCATGGATCATCCAACATGTTGAGCTTGCCTTTCCCTCTCATTCTAGCCAAATTTCCTTGCACCAAGTAGAGATACTACTTGTGCTTCCAAATATCCTTAAACCCAGTTTTGCCATGAGAGTCCACCATATCTACCTATGGATTGAGTAAGATCCTTCAAGTAAGTTGTCATGTTGCATGCAATAAAAATTGCTTTCTAAATATGTATGACTTATTAGTGTGGAGAAAATAAGATTTATACCACTACTAGAAAAATGGCTATAGCTAATATGGACATTAATGGCGCACCACGTATGTGGTGCCCCACTGCTATATGGCAGTGGCGCACCAGATATAGGTGCGCCATTAGTGGCCATATTACTAATGGCGCACCTGGTGTTTGGTGCGCCATTACTAGTTTTGTCCTGGCCCCACACCCTTACCCAGACTTAGCAGTGACGCACCATGTGATAGTGCACCATTACTAGTTTTAACTAGTAATGGCGCACCACACCCTCGGTGCGCCACTACTAACAATTTTTTTTCATTTTTTTAAATACTAGTAATGGCGCACCTGGGAATAGTTTGCCATTACTAGTTTTAACTAGTAATGGCGCACCACACCCACGGTGCGCCACTACTAACATTTTTTTTTCAAAACTAGTAATGGTGAACCACACACCAGGTGCGCCATTAGTAGCCCTGGTTAGCAATGGCGCATTCTTAGGAGGTGCGCCATTGGTAACCTAAGAGCAGCTAGATATTTTTGACAGCCACCTACCACACTCACTTTCCCCACTTCATACTCTCCACATCTACCAAGCTTGGTCTCAGTTGCCTCCTCCTCCTCACCTCATTTGCACCATGGATTCACCCAAATTAAGTGGTTAAATTTCCTTTTTTTTGATAGGTAAGTAAGGGGAAAGCTTTCTTTATGTTCTAGATCTACTTTTTTCTCCCTCCAACAACGTGCACACTTTTATGGCCTAGATCTACATATGTTTGTGGTGTTGCATATGTTTGTATTTGCAGGTACCGGTATTTGAAATGCGATAGTTGCCAATATTTTACCGGAATGTTGATTCATTTCCGTTTCGGCAAGAATTTGGCACTATGCATTCTTTTTGGTCCTATTTTTAGGCAAAGTCATGCCAATTTTTTTTGGTTCTAAAATATCGTTTTGCTCTACCCCGCAGGCGACCATGGTCCGCACGATGACCGAAGGCATCATGAATACGTTTTTGAGCTCCGCGAAGGCCGAGATGCTTCAAAAGAACGAGACAGAGATAAGATGTCCGTGTCGAAGATGCAAGCTGAGGAGCCTTATGGACCCGGATTCCAGACAGGTGCGGGGCCACCTGCTCGTGCATGGTTTCATGGATGGATATCGGTGGCAAGGTGATGAAGATGATTATGAAGTTGTCCATGGGGTCCGGGCAAGAAATAAGGAAGGGCAACAAGACAATAGCAGCGAGGGCACGCGAGAAGACAAAGAATCTCCAGGACATGATCACGAAGTAGATGTAGGACACAGTCATCATGTAGAAGACGCCGGACATGATGATGAGGAAGATCAAGACAAAGGGCATGATCATGAAGATGAAGATGCCGGAGCAGACAACGATGGACCATCGATGGACTGGGTGCAGGACCCTCATATTCAAGAGCTACTTCTCAAGCAGACGGGTAATGCAAGAGCTGCCGCCCGAGAGAAAACCAAGCTGGATCAACTGGACATAGACGCGGTTACTCCATTGTATGAAGGATGCAGGCCCGAGGATACCCTCCTGAAAGTAACACTCATGGCTCTAGAGATGAAGGTAAAACACAAAATGATCGGCGCATGCTTCGACGAGAACATGTCATTCTAGCACGAACGTCTTCCCAAGGGCAACAAGTGCCCGACCAGTTTCGAGGAGGCGAAGAAAATCGTGTGTCCTCTGGATTTACCGCACGTGAAATACCATGTGTGCATGGACGATTGCATCATTTATCGGGACGAGCACGTGGAGTCTACCATATGTCCTGTGTGCGGTGTCACTTGATACAAGAAGATGAAGAAAGCTCCTCAAAAAGTGGTGTGGTACTTTCCGATCACTCCTCGTCTGCAGCGGTATTTCATGGACCCTAAGCTAGCAAAGCTCCTGCGTTGGCATGCGGATAGGGAGGAGAAGAAGCGGGAAGATGACAGAAATGATCTGGAGATAAATAAAAAAGACAAGATGCTGAGTCACCCTAAGGATGCGAGCCAGTGGCAAGCATTGAACTTCGAACACCCAGAATTTGGGGACGATCCAAGGAACATCGTGCTGGGAGCGAGCACCGATGGAGTTAATCCGTTTGGCAGCCAGAGAAGCACACATAGCACCTGGCTGTGTTTGTGTGGATGTACAACCTTCCCCCTAGTTGTGCATGAAGAGGAAGTACATTCACATGAGTATGCTAATTGAAGGGCCGAAACAACCAGGGAACGACATTAATCTGTATCTGGGGCTGCTTAAAGAGGAGCTAGACACGCTGTGGAAAACACCAGCCAATATGTGGGACACTGCAGCGAAAGAATATTTCCCTATGAGAGCCGCACTGCTCACGATGGTGCACGACTATCTCGGTTACAGATATGTTGCGAGGCAGGTGGTCCATGGATTTTGTGCATGCGTCAGGTGCATGGATGACACAATGTATCGCCAGCTAGATAGAGATCCCGGGTCTTCGAAAACCATGTTCATGGGACATCGAAGGTGGCTTCACGACGATGACGCATGGAGAAAACGCAAGGATCTGTTCGATGGTGAAACCGAACCCCGAAGACGCCCGCGTACGAGGAGCGGCAAGGAAATAGACGAGCTGTTAAAAAATTTGAAAGAGTGCCCACGGCCGGAAAGAAGCGAAAGGCGCCAGAGCCGCTACTGAAGGTATAGAAAACGAGGTCTGTTTTCTCGGACTTGCCGTACTGGAAGATCCTCCGTGTGCCTCACAGCCTTTATGTCATGCATATCAAAAAGAATGTGTGCGAGAGTCTGCTTGGTACCCTGCTCAACATGCCAGAGAGGACCAAAGACGGGCCGAAAGCAAGGGCAGACTTGCAATCAATGGGTATCAGGAAGGAGCTTCACGCAAAATTCCCTAATTATGATGATGATGATGATGAGGCGAAGGACATGAAAAGTCGTCGCAAAGGCAAAAAGGCCAAGAAGATCGAATATGACTACCCTCCCGCGTGCTTCACTCTAAGTTAGGAGGAGATCGAGCAGTTTTTCACCTGCCTCGTAGGAGTAAAACTTCCTTACGGTTATGCGGGGAAGATAAGAAGATACCTGACTCAGCAAAGCAGAAGTTCAGCGGGATGAAGTCTCACGACTATCACGTGCTGATGACGCAGATACTTCCAGTTGCAATCTGTGGGATCATGGACGCGCACGTCCGTGAAATGCTATTTGGCATATGCAACTTTTTCGACGTCATCTCTCGGAAGTCGGTTGGCGTGAGGCAACTCAGAAGGCTACAGGAAGAGATCGTGGTGATACTATGCGAGCTTGAGATGTACTTCCTGCCCGCATTCTTTGACGTTATGGTGCATCTGCTAGTCCATATCATGGAGGATATCATCCAACTCGGGCCGATGTTCCTGCACAGCATGATGCCATTCGAAAGTATGAATGGTGTCATCAAAGGATACGTTCGCAACAGGGCACGTCTAGATGGAAGCATAGCCAAGGGCTTTCTGACCGAAGAGTGCATCTCCTACTGCATGAATTATCTAGGCATCGAGAACCCCGTTGGTCTGCCCGTTAACAGGCACCTCGGTAGGCTCGCTGGATGGGGTCACCACGAGGGTCGCCGCGAAATGCATGTCGACTTCAAGGGTCGACTCGCCGACTTTGAAAGAGCAAACCTAGTTGCGCTACAACACATATACGTGGTCGATCCTTGGGTGGTAGAGCACAAAACCTTTATTGAGAAGACGTACAATGACCAAGGCCAACAGAGGACGGACGGAGATATAATCAAAGAGCACAACTCATGTTTCACGCGTTGGTTCAAAGACAAGCTTCTGTCATACCCTTTACACGAGGATTCTTCCGCGGAAGAAAAACTCATATTCGCTTTGTCACAGGGCGCCGAGCACAACTTGATGACCTATGAGGCGTACGATATCAACAACTACACATTCTACACCGAGGAAAAGGACATGAAGAGCGATTATCAGAACTCCGGGGTAACGATGGAATCCTACACCGGTAACGACAAGGACAGATACTACAGAAGGATTGAGGAGATCTGGGAGTTGAGCTACGTTGGAGAGAAGGTCCCGATGTTCCATGTCAGATGGGGCAAGAGCATCCTAAAAGAAGACCGGTATTTCACCATCATGGTTATACCCTAAGCCAAATCCAAGACCGCGGGCGCAAACGTCACTGCGAAAAATGAGCCATGGGTACTGGCTTCCCAAGTGGACCAATGCTTCTTCATTACCGACCCGTCAAAGCCCAGTCGTGTTGTCATGAGGAGAGGCAAAAGGAACATCATCGGAATGGATGGAGTCGCCAATGAGCAAGACTTCGACAAGTACGGCGACCCGAAGATGGAAGATGACGACGACGATGAAGTACCATACGCCACAACAAGAAGTAGTACCACCCTACCTAAAGGACGTCCGTTCAAGAGAAGAACTCCATTTGCGAAAAAGAAGGGCAAGAAGATTGTGAAAAGATAGCTAAGATCGACTCACGACGTGTCGGCCGTGTGTGTGTGTGTCAGTGGCAAGCTCAATTATTACATGCAACTAAGTTGAAGTATGGAAATGGCATTTCTTCTGTTCTAGTCCTCTATCCAGTAACCTCTTTTGTTCAAAACAGTGGGGATTAATGTTGTCTGTACTTACCTTCCTTTTGTAACTTCTCCATCACCAAGTTGAAGTATCGACCACCTTCTTCTTGGATTTGGAATTTTTATTCTTCTCCCTCTTGTTTTGTTGCAAATCATCATTTACAGGCACCTTGGGCTTCTTTGTGTTTTCTTCTGGTATTTTAATTGCTTTTATTTATGTTTATTCTGGTAAAATAAAAAAAGTTAGTAATGGCGCACTAGGAGAAGGTGCGCTATTGCTATCACTGTGTTTATGGCGCACCCCTAGAAGGTCCGCCATTGATATACCAATTTTTATTTATGTTTCTTCTGGTATTTTATTTTTTAGTGTTCCTTTTCCTGCTTAAATTTGCAAACATTTTTTGAAAATGCGAACATTTTTCTAACTCACAAAAAGTATTGAATTTGTTAATATTTTTTGAACTCATGAATATTTTTAAATTTCATGGGCACTTTTTGAATTCATGAATATTTTTTCAAATTTGATGATATTTTTTCATATTCATAAATGTTTTGCAACGCAAGTATTTGAAAATTAGTAATAACTACATGCAACTAAAAATCCAAAAAAATGTTAGTAATGGCGCACCAGGAGAAGGTCCGCCATTGCCATACCAATTTCTATGGCACATCTCTAAAAGGAGCGCCATTGCTAACCCTCCCCCCACTAAAATATCCAAGACCCAGCCGGTCAGTCGGTTGTCTCCCCCCTATCCGCCTCCCTTCCTCTCCCCTCCCCAATGACCAGACCAGAGCCAGAGATCTGCCTCCTTCCCTCACCGAGCGTGACGGTTAGGGTTCCTTGCCGCCGCCGGCCCGCCGCCGTTCCTCTGCGGCGCGCCCAGCCAGTCGAGGCCCCCGTCGCCCGCACCGACCCGACTACCCCTCCTCCTAGAATCCTCCCTGCCGCGCCGCCCCTCCTCGACTCCTCCCGGCATGGGCCGACCTCCTTTAGTGCCGTGCAGCAAGGCGTGCCCGGCAACAAGACTCGACCGGCCGCCCGCATGCCCGGCCCTCTCTTCCCTCTGCCCCGCAGCAGGAGGCGCCTGCCCGCCTGGCCATCCCTTCCATTCACTGGTGAACTCCGCGGCCACTGCCTTTCTTCTCCCTGTTTATCTCACTGGTACTATATATGTATGTTAATTTGTAGTACTATGTATGAGGTTGATGACATGTACTGAAATTTTTTATATGCAACATTTAGCAAAATAAAATTTTGTGTAAAATCTGTAAAGGATGCACTTCTATATGATTGATCAATTTATGATATTTGCAACTTGCTTTTATATTGTAGTAATATTATATAGTTTATGAGATCTACATCTCATTTCTATTTTGATATTACCAATCCATCACTCGCTTCATTGAGCTGGCGAGGGGAGCGGCTCGATTGCTCTACTCTCTCATGCCTTCCTTCCTTCAGCAATGGCTAGACCAAGATTCTCCTTCTATCTGTTAAGAAACCAGGAGTATGAGGTGTACTAATTACAAAATAGTAGCAGTGGGGCAAGGCCTAATAACTATAGGTAAACATGACCCCTTTCTTGTACATATTTGATAGGTTGCCTGGCATGTGCTGGATGAAGCTTATGGTGTAGTATCTTAATTGACCGATGTTGATGAACCTTTCGTGTATGGTGTTATGCCTGTGCATATTAAGCTCGGATGATTGCATTTGGATCTGCTCTTCTCCCCTTCTGCTGATGATGTTTCCTCCCTCACGCAGGCCCGTAGGAGCAGAAAGGGACACCGACCAGCGACCGCCCGCCCAACGATTATCACACCAGCAGCGAGTTCGTCCGATTGAACTGCAACTGGAACGGTGAGCCTTGCTTGTGCTCCTCCTTCTCTTTTTCGTTTCTGGTTTCTAAGGTATCTATTAATTTAAAAATAGTGACAGTGAGGCAGCATACTATAGAAGATAGGCCTAAATGTTATAGAGGTGGGTTCTAGGTTGTTGTTGTTGGCACTATGTTGTTTCTACTGTTGTTGTCACTATAGATATAGTTGCTGGTTTTCTTGCACTGTTAATTGTGCTACTGTTATCAGTTTTGTAACACTGTTATGATAAAAGGCATGAATTTCTAGTCTAAGGCTTTACCGATTGTGCTCAGTACTACTGTCATGAGGCATGCTAATTTTTTAGTCAGTATGCTACTGCTTTATGTCACATGTACATATAGGGGTCACTTGACAGCTTGTTTATACTGTTATATAGTTTTGAAGTTTATTTAGGTGTGAACTGTAACTCCTGATTATGGGCAATTATCAATCATGCTTAGTATTGTTTCATGGTTAATTTAGTTGATGATATATACACCATGGAAGTGTGAGGGGATGTTACATTACATTATCATGTAGATATCATAAACCATTTTTGGTTCTTTCCTCCTGGGAGAGGGGAGGAGAATACATAGGACACATGAGCCAGGAGAATGTTGTTAGGTCATCTTAGTGGGATGAGTCATCTAGACTAGTTGCTGAGAATTAGGTGGACATGGGAAGCACCTATTTTGTACTAGTGTCTGCTCTTGAATGTATCTTACTTCAGGTAAGAAAAATCTTGGAACAACAATTTGTCGGTTCATGCCTTCTGGTCTTGCTCAAATTTACATAAGGAGAATGCAAGAGATAATTCTTCTTGGTTGATTGGGTTCTTTTTCTTTATTGATTGGGTTCTTGTTCTTTACTTCTTTCTAGATCTTTATTACTGCTTGTCCTTGTGGGGTAGCAAGAACTGGCTGACAGTGGTCACCGAGAGAGGCTCATAGAAATGGGTTCATAGTGCCCTGAAGTGGGGCTTGAACCTCCTCAACTGTCTGTCACCACTCACCAGGACCATGATGTCCAGCCCAAACCATCTATCTGATGGTTGTGGGCTTCTATATGCTGGCGGCTTCCATGGTGTATAAAATTATCTTATGAAATGATTCCAATGCTGGCAGCTTCTGATGTTCCAATGCTGGCAGCTTCTGATTCCAATGCTAGCAGCTTCTGATGTGAAATGACCCCTTTCTCCTGAAATGTTGATTAATTTCCGTTTTGGTTGAGAATGGGGCACTCCTAGGTCAAGAAAGTTAGCAAAGGTCATGCCCAATTTTCTTGACCTAGAAGGTGTCTGATTCTCAACCGAAACGGAAATATTCCTCTAAATCTGAGAAGAATAGATACTACCCTGATCTCATCCAAAAACTCTAGTAGCCTTTTTTCCTATTTAGAGGGAACATGGCTGACAACGATGAGGCCGGCGGTTCAGGCAAGCCATTCTGGCAGCTATCCCAGGAGATGGAGAAAGAACCTCATCGTTATGAGGACGCCGCAGAAGACACCGATCCCGACTACACAACCCTTAGTGGCGTCGGGGATGCCACCACTGATGGTGCCGCCGGGGATGCCACCACTGATGATGGCAGCAAACGCACAGATGGCAGCCAACTGAAGAGGCAACGGAAGGACCGGCGCCCAAACGTGCTCGGCACCGTCAAGGAGGAATTTACTAAAGTGTTCTCCAGTGGGCATCCAACAACACCCAAAGAATTAGTCAGTGGGTATGCGGGACAACTCGGGTGCATTCTCCGGAGCACCGTCTCGATCAACACCGAGAACCTAAGGCATCGTGACCGAGGGAATTTGCACAACCTCCTCTTCATGAAGCTGCAAGAACGATACAAGTTCCCCGGTGACTTCGCAAACACACGCCTCTCAGGGAATAAAGTGAACAGTGCCACCCTCACGAAGATGAGCACGGCCCTGGCTACTTGGAGAGCCGTGGTGAAGAGAAGGATTCTAAGTGGTGATAGTTATGAGAAGATCAAGGAGACAAATCCGTCGATCAGCAAAGCTGGCTACCTGGAGTTCAATATCAAGTGCGAGAGCAACGCATCCGCGGAATCAAGTCAGTAGGGGAAAGATATGCGGGACTTGAACTTTGGACAACACACACTCGGTCCCGGCGGTTATAGATTTGCGGAACCTATGTGGGACAAGGAGGACGCGGAGCGTGCCGAGCAAGGCCTACCGCCCCTCTTCGATATATACCGTGACAAGCAGACCAGGAATTTTGTCAGGGCCTGGTACAAGGTTGACCGATAACAAAGGAGCTTACCACGGATCTGAAGACCAAGGCGCTTGAGCTTATTCTGGTAAGGAATACACCCCCGCGTAATTAGCTCCATATGGTTGCATTCTAATTAATGAAGCCAAATTTTTAAATGGTTCATGTTCCTTCTGCAGGAAACTGAAAGTAGTAGCGCGAGGTCTTAGACCTCCCTGTCTGCCCCTTGAAAAAAGCCGTCGTCAGCTGGTCGTGTGGCCGGCAAAGGCTTGTCCATGAAATGGTCGGAATACTATAAGGCTGGGCGAAAGGAGAGAAAGACCATCTCGGAAAGCCAGGAGCGCGAGGTTAAACTCAAGGCACAAGTGGCCCGGATTCCGGAGATAGTCCAAGAGCAAATGCGAGACCAACTGGGAGCGACGATCACCGTCATTTGTTCGCTCACGAACACGTCACCGTGTACCTCCGACACCGAGGGTGATACACCGCAGCTCACGCTGAAGGAGACCCGTCCAGAAACGTGGTTCGCAAACAATCCAGCGGATGCTTTTCAGGACCCGAAACCCCACGCGCCCGGGAGGGACCCCGTCTGGACACGCGGCGGCTATGGGCTGCGCTAGGTCGGTTCGCCCGCCCCTAGAGCCTCGATGATCGCTGCCCTTCAATACGAAGAACGAACGAAGAACGAGAGAGAAAGAACAAGGGAGAGATGTAAAACTAGGGTAAAAAGTAGATGGGTTTTGCGATTGTGTGTTGTTGTTCAATCGGCCGTCACCCCTTAAGTATATAAGAGGCGGCTGGACTTCCCGTGCAAGGAAAAGGCTCCAATTCACGTCCAAAACCCTAGTCCAATTCGGATTTATTTGGTCCGATCTTTCCAAAACTGTTCGGTACAATCTGGTTGCACCTTGAGGGCCATGTTTGGGGGAGTAAACGATCTCGGATGGAAACAAGCCCAAAAGCAATCTTCACCGTTTCGACGAGATGAACAACTTTTATGTTGAACGTTTTTTTAATCTGAGGCCATCTTGAGGGAGTTTTCGGCTGTTTTCCGAAGTCTGCAGCAGCGAAATTCAAAACCCGGACGGACATACCCGGAGTGTCCGGCCATCCACGGAGAAAATCAAAACCCGGATGGTTTTTCCCGAAGTGTCCGGCCATCCAGTGTAGCAGCGTCTTGTACTAGCTGTAACTTTTGCATATGACCTCGGATTAAGACGATTTTTATACCAAAATCGACTGTTTCGACGGGACAAAGACAACTCGTTTTGATCATTTTTCCATATGAGGACATCTTAATTGGGGTTTCAGCCATTCTTTAATCTGGTGTCAACATGAGCATCTCTGAACTTGTCATAACTTTTGCATCCGAGCTCCATTTTAGACCATCTTCATATCCATCTTGATCTTCTTGAAAAGATCCATCCCATGGTGACCTCCAATCAGATGTTTGAATTAATCTTGACATAGTTTAAGAAACTTTTACCATTGTGCCACTTTTGAGCATCAACACATGCCCCCTGTTTTTCGGCAAACTTGTGTGCCGACAAATAACTTGCATGATGCTTTTTCTAAGGACGATGTCAACACTCCATCGGCCATTTTATGTGCTTCGGGCGATAATTTCTATATCGGCCATGTTTATGCTTAGGGCGATAATTCTATATCGGCCATTGATTTTAACTTCTTGTTTACATCATACCTTGGAACCGATTACCACCAATCGGCTTTAAAGAGATGGGACTGAACCTGTTCCTCATAGCACTAAGGAAATCAAACTCCGAGAGGTCACGCCCTGTTAAGCAAGTAACATCGGGATGATTCCAATCCACCGATGCATCGGCCAAAGCAACACAAGCCGAATTATCCGCGTGAATGACTTCTACCTCATCATTGACCCATTGTATTAAGAATTGATGCATGGTAGATGGAACACATTGGTTAGCATGAACCCAATCGTGACCTAATATAACATTATAGTTACCTTGCACCACAGCGATGAAGAATGTGGTGGCCAAAGTTTTGCTTCCCACGGTGAGTTCCATGCACATCACACCTTTGGCCTCTGTCTTTTCTTTACCCTCGAATTCATTAAGTATCATATTGGTCTTCATCAATGCATCATCATCTAACCCCAACTTTTTGAAGACCAAGTAGGGCATAAGATTTACCATAGCACCACCATCAACAAGCATCCTAGCAATCGGCGATCCGTTAATATGACCTTTGAGGTACAATGGCTTCAAGTGTTTCACCGGTTCTCTTGGCTTCTCGAAAATAGAATTCTTAGGACCAAAATTCAGCTGGGCTACCTCACCTTCATCACCTCGGCAAGTAAGTAATATACCATATTAATATCCATACCTTCCCGAACCGGCGTAGATTCATAATCCACCATCTCGTCTTCATCTCCCAATGTGTATATTGGGCTTAAAGATTCATCAATTGAAGGGATGTTTCAGGTAGTGTGGACGATGTAATAGGGGTCGCATCATCCTCTTTTGGTGGTGAAGGTGTTGCGGCAGCTAATGTAGAAGCATTTGTGTTTTGTTTTTGTTTAGGCCCCCACACTTGTTTTGTGAGTGCTATGGGCCGAATTTCACTAAACAATTCGTCCCTTTGCCTCTCCTCTTTGTGTTCTACCTTCTCGTGGTTCCTCATGCGTTGTAATCTCCTTTTCATGGTCTTAGTTAAACCGGGAGGACACCACACAGGTTGAGTATATTTGGGATCCCTTGGTTTGGCCTTGCTTGTGCTCGCCTCATGATCATCAACCATGGAACCCTGCTGAACAATAACAATATCACCATTAGAAGTAGCTAGATTACCAACAACCGGCTTTTTGATCTCCTTTTGCTTGTCGCATTCTGAAATTTCCGCATTAGGTGACTTAACACGCCACACTTTTTTATTGGCCTTACTTGGACAATTTTTTGTTGGCCGATTAGCACCATAACTCAAACGGCCTTGGATGGGATAATAAAGCCTCTCACGAGCAGGCCTTCTAGGTGTTGTCCACCCCATACGGAAAGCATAAGGAGCCATTGGGGGCTGCCCCCATCCTCCATTGAAGTCTCTCACATAATATGACGCATAGGAGGGTTGTGACATCCATGGTGTCGGTGCCCATGATCCATATGGCGTTGCATAGCATCGAAACTCTTGCTCCGGAAGCGATCTTGAATGCTTCGAATGTGATGGCCGATTAGAGCTAGAACCGGCCGCTTGACTTGCATATTGGGATAGCAACATATCAAAAATTGGCCTGATTCTCTTGCGCTTAGCTTCACTCTTTCCCAACTTGCCAACTTCTGAATTCTTGGGCTTGATAAATTTAACATGAGTATCTTCTTGTACTCGTGGTTGCCCCCCGAGTGCAGGATTTTTTATGGTGATCTTCAATACTTCCTTGCCATCGGGTTGCTTATCAAGCACAACCTCTCGTCCCAAGACTTTGTTGCCCTCCTTGCCTTTTCTGGGTTCACCAATAAGAACATTATCTTTATTGGCAGATTCGGCTATGCTAGGCCGAATCAACATTTTCTTTCCCTCCAAGTCCATGGTGTTTATCGGGAAGGGTTGTTTATCAACTTGCATCTCAGCAAAATTCAATCGTCCATCATTAATGGCCGATTGTATCTGTCTTCGGAAAACATTGCAATCGTTAGTAGCATGAGAAAATGAATTATGGTATTTGCAATAAGCACGCCGTTTCAGCTCGTCAAATGGCGGTATGGTGTGTGATATTCTAATCATCTTATCTTGCAAGAGAGCATCAACTATTTTATCACACTTAGATATATCAAAAGTAAACTTCATCTCCTCATCATGATTCTTGCGAATCGGCTTAAGAGCATTGCATGTATAGGGTTTGGCCTTTGAGGACCAAACTAACTCAGTATTATAGAAATCAACCTCATCGTCCGAATTATCATCATTGTATTCAACCATATGCATTCTAGGACGATCGATTGTAGATCTATGAACCTCTTTACTTCGACTCTCTTGAGCCAAAGCCTTTTACAAGACTTGGTTAATATTCAAAAACTCATAACTTTCTAGCCTCTCTTTAATTTGAGTTTTTAAACCATTAAGAACAAGATCCGCCAAGTCTCTCTCAGTTATCACTAAGCTATAACATCGGTTCTTTATATCTCTAAATCTCTTGACGTAATCGGTGACCGATTCATCATGTTTCTTCCTAACCGATGTAAGATTTGACAACTTTAGCTCATTATCGCCGCTATAAAACTGATCATGAAACTTTTGCTCTAATTGCGACCATAAGAGAATTGAGCCATGTGGTAAAGCAGCAAACCATGAAAATGCAGTGCCAGTCAAGGACGAGGGAAATAAACGCACTTTTAGTTCTTCTATGGAACCTACTTCACCCAATTGTGCTAGATACTGACTCACATGCTCCCAAGTTGTTTTCGTACCCTCACCACTAAATTTAACAAAATCAGGAACCTTATAACCTTGAGGGTAAAAAATTGCATCGAAGTGTTCAGGATAAGGCTTTTGATACACACGACTCTTTACTTTCGGCTCGTTTCCGAAAGTTTCTAGAAACATCTTATGCAAATCCTCCCTTAATTTAGCTAAAATTGGATCCGAGGTAGATGAAGATGTTTGTGACAAAGACATAGGAGCAACTTGAGTACTAGCTATTGGTGAAACTTGTGGGATGGGCGCCGAACCATAATTCAGCGGAAGACCAAACATGCTTGCGCCTATGGGTGGTGTGACAAAGTGATTCGGCGTTGGCGCTAAATTGGGCACACTCATAATAGGATTAGGGTATGTAGGTTTAGTCACAAGCTGGTTGGTTTGACTAGGGTAAAAATTCAATGGCATACTATATTGTTGTTGTATAGGAGGTGCCGATGAAATAGGTAAAGTTGGACTAGCGTTTTCAGATACACCAACAGTACCACTAGATGACGGGGGCATATTTTTCTGAGCATTAGCACTAGCCACAAAATAATTGTATGCCATCACATTACCCTTACTAACAAGACTTTCAATCACAGCCACTTGCTCCAGAGAAAAAACTTTACTCACAGTGATTACATCTTGTTCGTCGATGAGGGGAGGAAAATTGACGTTTCCAACCGGAGTGATGTTGCCTTGACGGTCCTTCTTGAAACTTGAAAGAAATGCTTCCAAATCCTCCTCCTCGTGCTTCTTCTTGAGCGCCTCAAAAGCCTCTTCATGCTGCTTCTTGTGCGCTTCGTAGGCTTGGTGATGTTCATCCGATAGCTCATCTAGACCATGCTTAATGATGTTATCGGCGTCAACTTCTGAGGGCTTGGGGATATTAGACATGGTTGATGATGATTCTTGATCTTTCTTCCCCAGCGGAGTCTCCAAAAAGTGTGTTCGCACACGAACACGTCACCGTGTACCTCCGACGTCGAGGGTGATGCACCGCAGCTCACGCCGAAGGAGACCCGTCCGGAAGCGCGGTTCGCAAGCAATCCGGCGGGTGCTTTTCAGGACCCGAAACCCCACTCGCCCGGGAGGGACCCCGTCTGGACACGCGGCGGCTATGGGCTGCCCTAGGTCGGTTCGCCCGCCCCTAGAGCCTCGAGGATCGCTGCCCTTCAATACGAAGAACGAACGAAGAACGAGAGAGAAAGAACAAGGGAGAGATGTAAAACTTGAGTAAAAAGTAGATGGGTTTTGCGATTGTGTGTTGTTGTTTAATTGGCCGTCACCCCTTAAGTATATAAGAGGCGGCTGGACTTCTCGTGCAAGGAAAAGCCTTCAATTCACGTCCAAAACCCTAGTCCAATTCGGATTTATTTGGTCCGAACTTTCCAAAACTGTTCGGAAAAATCTGGCTGCACCTTGAGGGCCATGTTTGGGGGAGTAAACAATCTCGAATGGAAACGAGCCCAAAAGTAATCTTCACCGTTTCGACGAGACGAACAACTTTCATGTTGAACGTTTTTTGATATGAGGCCATCTTGAGGGAGTTTTCGGCTGTTTTCCGAAGTCTGCAGCAGCGAAATTCAAAACCCGCACGGACATACCCGGAGTGTCCGGCCATCCACAGAGAAAATCAAAACCCGGATGGTTTTTCCCGGAGTGTCCGGCCATCCAGTGTAGCACCGTATTGTACTAGCTGTAACTTTTGCATATGACCTCGGATTAAGACGATTTTTATATCAAAATCGACCATTTCGACGAGACGAAGACAACTCGTGTTCATAATTTTTCCATATGAGGACATATTAATTGGGTTTCCAGCCATTCTTTAATCTGATGTCAACATGAGCATCTCTGAACTTGTCATAACTTTTGCATCCGAGCTCCGTTTTAGACCATCTTCATATCCATCTTGATCTTCTCGAAAAGATCCATCCCATGGTGACCTCCAATCAGAAGTTTGAATTAATCTTGACATAGTTTAAAGAAACTTTTACCATTGTGCCACTTTTGAGTGTCAACACCATTATGCCTACCTTGCTTGAGGGGCTGCAGGCATGGATTGCAGGCGGCCAACAAGGGCCGCCCCCGATTCCCAGCTTCATGGGCAGCAACTCGCACAACGCGCCGACGCCATTGGTGTCTCCGGCGGAGGCGGCATTGGTGTCTCCGGCGTTGGTGTAGGCATTGGAGCTTAATGAACCCGGGTGTGGGAAGAATATGCCGGCCGGCACCTCGACAGCAAGCGGCCCCTCCGTCACTTGCACGCCTGCCGTTGGCAGTGCCTCGACATTAGCCGAGCTCGATGCCATCACGATAACTAAGCCTTGGACGATGAGTTCATCTCCTTGCCTTCTACTAGGCATCCCTGACGCCCTACATGTTTTCGCATGGCGCCGCAGATGTTCCATGCACTCTCCTGCACTTCATGGACGGCGAGTTGATCGATGTCACCAAGGCCAAAATCGTTCAACCGGGCAACCGCGTGTTCCACGGTAATCCGATGCCACCCACCGTGTATAGGGTTCAACTGGTTCGGGTGCTGCGGGGCTCCGATGACTTGTTAGCTCCGTTTTGACCCCCTAGGGCCGACGAAGATGATGTGATGACCCTCAGTGCCTGCTTAAGCTGGCCCTACTTTGGCCAAAGATCCAGATTCGTTTGGGGGCGGGGGACACCACCCCATAGACAACACCGCCAGTCATGCCGGCGCCAAGCCATGGAAAGACCGCCGCAACGCTACCGCCGTCGGCTGATCTGGACATGCATATGGCACAGGATCCGGACAACGACAACGGTACATTTTCCAATGTCGATAAGTACTTCAACGAACATGGGTACGGTGACGAATTGTTGGGGCCTCCTTCTCAATAACCCAACCCTGCAAATGATGATCACGATCTAGCTAGTATCGCGGAGAAACCCAATTGCAACAGGCATTGTCTGGCGTTCAGTTCTCAGGAGACGCCTCCAGTTGCCGCCTTCACCGAGACTGAAATAGCCGAGGTGCAAAATATTATCAGCCCCAACACACTCAAGAAGGCGGTCTCTGAGCAGAACTCGATCCCATTACAGCAGAAGAAGCAGAAGGGACGGAAAAGAAAAAATAACAAGGGTGCGAGCCAGCCGACACCAAGTACGATCCGTGCTCAGGACGGGCCACCAATACCTAAGGATATCTCGAGGACGGTGCATGTGGTGGGTAGGCCGATGCTACCGACTAATCTGCTCAATGCTGCAACCGGTGCTATGCGGAGTCTGCATGACTGTGTTCTTTCTATGGAGAAGCAGCGTCTCTCCGAGAATGATGTGGCATACCCGGTTTTCGTGGCCAAGCTGCCAGAGGGCAAGGGCTTTGTCGATAGCACCATCGGGCGTATGATCGTCATGTGGTTTGATGCCATCTTCTCTATGTTTAACCTTCATCCGCTGCACTACACCTTCATTCGGCTATTTTCGCTCAGTATGGAGATGCGGATCATTAGAGACAAGACACCAGACATCGTGATAGTCGACCCCTTCTACATGCGTGCCAAGATCTTAGATAGGCGACCTCGAAGGCGTCATTCTGGTGAACCCAGATAAGGATAACTTCCTCGTGCCTTACTTTTCCAAGTAAGTCATCCCCTCGCCGCCCCGTAACATATGATTTCTTAGATTTCGATTGTTCTTTTTTTCTAAAATTCCGTGTTTTGTGCAGTGACACACATTGCACACTCATCCTCTTAATCCTGAAATATTCCATGGCCACATATTTCAACTCGGACCGTCAGTCGAAGAAAGACTACACAAATATCAAGAAAATTCTTGATGATGCTCTCCTCGGCTATGCCAAATCTGGAGGCACCTTCAGGAGGCCAATTTGTAGGTATGGCAAGCACGTGTTCACCCACGTAACGATGTTCCCCTGCGTCAAGCAACCGCCTGGCAGTCAGAACGATGCCTACTACGCCCTCCATCACATGCGGGCGATCGTATGGGACCATAATCACCTTATGCTACCAAATAATCTCAAAGACTGGGCCACACGCTTGTCGGCAATCCAGGACGTGGACATCAGACAAGAATTCTTTTGCATCCAGTCGAAGTTTGCGGAAATCATCTTTCAAGATGTCCTTCGTACCTCGGGGCAGTTCTACCTCAAATACCAACCTTCCAACAGTGAAATAGAAACAACACTACAAATGCAGGCTGACAACGACCGCACATTCATGATCATCACGATAGACGGCGGCTTCATCCACGCTCCGGTCCCTGAGTCGAGTCAAAAGTATTGATGCTATGTAGTTCTGAAATATCGATTAGCTCATGTTGTAATTAAACTTTAATGAACTTGTATGTCTCTTTAGTTTGGACAGTCGTTCAACTTATATGTAATCGATGCTATTTATTAGTAGGACCATGAATTGTGCTATTAATGTGTTGCTTTCCTCTTCCGATCCATTTGTTGCATACTTATATATTGCTTATATATTATCTGTGAATTTATACTAACGTTTTGTTTGTCTAGTGCATAGAGATGTCATCGTATGTCGTGTACAAGGGTAAGGTTCCCGGAGTCTATGATGACTGGGAGGAGTGCCGGAGATAGGTTCACCGTTTCAGCGGTAACGGTTACAAAGGGTACACCACTAGGGCGGAGGCGGAAGCTAGATACACATGCTATCTAGCGGGAGAGAGGAGGGAGCGGAGGAGGAACTGGATGAAGACCAGTTTCATCGCGATGATGCTCATCGTGACCGCAGCTCTCTTCTATGTGATGGTAGTTTGGAAGATCGATATCGACTTTGTAATGTGACGACAAACTTGGCTAATATGATGAACTTTGCTAATATCTCGAGACCTAAACTTGGCTAATATTTGAACTTTGTTCGCTATTTCTAATTTGGAGACTAATATGATGAATTCTATTGTGTGATGTTTATATTCTGTGCTGTAACATATTTTGTAACCAGTGCAAATACCAGAAAAGCAAAAAATAATAATTCCTAATATTCATAGTAGTGGCCCACCATATTGAGAATTAGTGGCGCACCAAGATAAATACCAGTGGCGCATAGTAATGGCGCACTTGGGGGAATATGTGAAGGTAAATATGGCCCCCTAGGAGGCATAGTAATGGCGCACTGTTGCACATAGTAATGGCGCACTATGTGGTGCGCCACTATTATCTGGGATACTAATGGCGCACCAGAGGTGCGCCATTACTATTTATTACTAGTGGTGTGTTAATAGTGGCGCACCTATAGTGCGCCATTAATAGAAAAATTTGGTGCGCCACTAACAGACTTTTTTCTAGTAGTGTACGATCTTGTGATATGGAAGCAATAAAAGCGACGGACTACATAATAAAGGTCCGTATCACAAGTGGCAATATAAAGTAATGTTCTTTTGCATTAAGATTTCGTGCATCCAACCATAAAGGCACATGACAACCTCTGCTTCCCTCTGCGAAGGGCCTGTCTTTTACTTCTGTCTTATACCATATGCAAGAGTCATGGTGATCTTCACCTTTCCTACCCCCCTGGGCGGGCCCCCCCTGCCTCGTGGGCCACCTGGCAGCCCTTCGGTGGCCATCTTCTGCTATATGAAGTCTTTCACCCTGGAAAAAATCATTAGCAAGATTTCGGGACGAAACTCCACCACCACGAGGCGGAACATTGGGGAACCAATCTAGGGCACCGGTGGAGCTGTTCTGTCGGGAAAACTTCCCTCTGGGAGGGGGAAAACATCACCATCGTCATCACCAATGATCCTCTCATCGGGAGGGGGTCAATCTCCATCAACACCTTCACCAGCACCATCTCCTCTCAAACCCTAGTTCATCTCTTGTATCCAATCTTTGTCCCAAAACCTCAGATTGGCACCTGCGGGTTGCTAGTAGTGTTGATTACTCCTTGTAGTTGATGCTAGTTGGTTTATTCGGTGGAAGATCATATGTTCAGATCCTTAATGCATATTAATACCCCTCTGATTATGAAGATGAATATGATTTGTGAGTAGTTATGTTTGTTCCTAAGGACATGGGAGAAGTCTTGCTATAAGTAGTCATGTGAATTTGGTATTCGTTCAATATTTTGATGAGATGTATGTTGTATCTCCTCTAGTGGTGTTATGTGAACATCGACTACATGAAACTTCACCATTATTTGGGCCTAGAGGAAGGCATTGGGAAGTAATAAGTAGATGATGGGTTGCTAGAGTGACAGAAGCTTAAACCCTAATTTATGAATTGCTTCGTAAGGGGCTGATTTGGATCCATATGTTTCATGCTATGGTTAGGTTTACCTTAATACTTCTTTTGTAGTTGCAGATGCTTGCAATAGGGGTTAATCATAAGTGGGATGTTTGTCCAAGAAAGGGCAGTACCCAAGCACCGGTCCACCCACATATCAAATTATCAAAATAACGAACGCGAATCATATGAGCGTGATGAAAACTAGCTTGACGATAATTCCCATGTGTCCTCGGGAGCGCTTTTCTCTATATAAGAACTTGTCCAGGCTTGTCCTTTGATACAAACAGGATTGGGCCATCTTGCTGCACTTTATTTACTTTCATTGCTTGTTACCCGTTACGAACTACCTTATCACAAAACTATCTGTTACCAACAACTTCAGTGCTTGTAGAGAATACCTTACTGAAAACCGCTTGTCATTTCCTTCTGCTCCGCGTTGGGTTTGACACTCTTATTGAAAGGACTACGATAGATCCCCTACACTTGTGGGTCATCAGTTCATAGATAGACAATTGTCTGGTTTATATGAGGGACACTGTCATTTTAACTATAACTCTCTCTCTCGCTCTCTCTCTGTCTGTGTGTGTGTGTGTGTGTGTGTGTGTGCATGTGTGTGTGTATGTTGGAATCATTTTGCTTACATCAACGAAATTTACAGATGTTTGTGTTGCTGGTAAATGGTACCGACTTGTTACTTTAATACGTTGCCAAGAACTTGTTAGCTTTACTACTTCATGTGTAATTAAATATGTTGCCAAAACTGGTTAGTTTTACTAGTTCGATGTTAGTTTCCTTATGGCTCTTGGAACACTTTATTTATGATTGCTAACATTCAAGTTTGCAGGATCCAGCTGAAACTCTATTGTCACAACAGGTATGTTGTAAGAAACTTCATTGTTTACCTGGTTTCTTGCTGTAACTTGTTGCTGTAATCATCTTACCAACTTCAAGTTATCAAGATCCAATTGGAATTCCAATTGCATAGCAGGTATATTTTCAAAAATATATTTGTGTAACAGGTTTGCTGTTGCAACCTATTGCTCTAAGCACGTTACTGGCTACTCAACTTTTCAGGATCCAAGAGAAACTCCAACGCCTGGACGTCATATCATCCCACAACAATGGCACCGGCCCAATCATGCATCATGAATTGCCAACCGCTGATGGTCTAGAGGCTACACTATTGGTAGAAAGAGATTCTACTTCTGCACTTAGAGATGAAGTTCACATGTTGAGGAAGCAAACAGCACAATCACAAGCAGTACTCAAGACAACCATTAAATATTTGCTGGATTTCAAAACAAAGCAAGCTAAGAATGACCGCATTGTTAAGGTTCTGAAGGAAAAAAAGGAAATTAAATTCCTGCTTGGTAAATAATGGGTGAAATGTTCTTTACATTGTTGAATAACCTTTATGTTGTTTATTCATGTAATTGATCAAACCATTTGTTTTACAGATCATGTAATAATTATTTTTTATTTTTTGGGGTTGTAATATTTTTAGCACATGTCTGTATTAATTGATAAGACTCTGAGACATTTCATTTTGATTGCTGTGCCAGACCTAGAAATATGTCAATCGGGCTGAATGTACATTCGGCAATAATAGTAGTATAAATGGTCCTTAAGTGGCATGCATCTGAAAGGGCCAAGATGTTGTACTAGCTTCGCTAAAAAAAGGATGCTCTTCTAGCAAAAAAAAAGTACAGCGGCCTGGCTTATGTATGTTAGTTGATATTATTGATCCATATACTCCATAAGTGTTTATATGTTTGTTAAATTTGTACATTATTGGTTGATTGACTCGGTATTTTCAATCTTGAGACATCGCTTGTGTACATATCTAAGTGGGAGTACACATTATGCTGCGTGTGACACTTGAGATGGACATAAAGTGGTTTCAAATATTCGAATCCGCCTTAAACTGGATTCTACCTTCTGAATTCAAGTATCGGCTTTTGTAAATCATATTCATATATGACAGTGGAATACATCTTTGTTGTGCTTTTGAAGATACATAAAAACGAATAGAATGATTTATAAAGATTCGTATAGGAATACAGAATGGATTCGAATTTAGTTGCTAGGGTAAACGTGGATGCTTATTGTCCCAAAATTCAAAAGAAGCGGCAAAATGTCCACTCCCACGTCGGCTGCCCGAAGCCAGTGTTTGGGAGATGGAAATTACTGTATACCCCTTACACGGACAATGCATCTGCCCAATTTCCATGGCTCTCAGTAGGGCTAGGTTAGTAACTTCAACTAGACATGACACGACCGCCTCTGAGCCCATTTCGACAGGTGGGCACCAAACATGGGCGGCAAAACACATTTGATTCAAGATCATCCGAAAGACGTCTGTCTCTCCGTCCATTTCCCCATTCATACATGGTGGGCGGCCAAACAAACTCGACTCGACCGAAATCGATGTAGGCAAATATTTTCAATAGGGGCAGGTTCGTAACTTCACTCAGATGTGACTCGACTGCCCTACCTGTCAGCCCCGTTCATACACCATGGGCGCCAACCGTGGGCACCAAAACACCATCTCCTCGCTCGAAATCGCTCTGAGCAAATATTGGGGATTTGCAAGATTACCATGCTATCCCCAACCGACATGACGTCCAAATTTTAAACGGTGGCTAAGTTCGTAACTTTCCCATATTTCAAACAGTCGCGTCCCCAAAACATGGTTCCACATACCTATCCCTCCATTCTCCCATTCATACACCGTCCGCGCTTGAACACCATCCCCACACCAGCCTCCTCCGTCCGCCACCCCATCCATCACTTCCGTCCTCCACCCCATCCATCGCAACCGTCCTCCACCATGTCGGAGCTCCTACCAAGACCACGTCGTCCACTGCTAGAGATGGTCGTTTCTCATCCATGGAGATGGACCAAGATCCTTGCATCGCGTCCTATGGCTTCATCGGCACCATCGTCCTTTTTGAGGGAGTCCTGGATTAGGGGGTCCTCGGACAGCCGGACTATATGCTTATGCCGGACTATTGGACTATGAGGATACAAGATTGAAGACTTCGTCCCGTGTTCGGGTGGGATTCTCCTTGCGTGGAAGGCAAGCTTGGTGATTCGGATATGTAGATTCCCTTCTCTGTAACCGACTATGTGTAACCCTAGCCCCCTCCGGTGTCTATATAAACCGGAGAGTTTAGTCCATAGGACAACAACAATCATAATCATAGGCTAGCTTCTAGGGTTTAGCCTCTTGATCTCGTGGTAGATCAACTCTTGTAATACTCATAACATCAAGATCAATCAAGCAAGAAGTAAGGTAAACATCGTGTCCCCCGCCTCCTGTTACCATTAGCCTTAGACGCACAGTTCAGGACCCCCTACCCAAGTCTGCCGGTTTTGACACCGACATTGGTGCTTTCGTTGAGAGTTCCACTGTGTCGTCACCATAAGGCTTGATGGCTCCTTCGATCATCTACAATGACGAGGTCCAAGGTGAGGTTTTCCTCCCCGGACAGATCTTCGTATTCGGCGGCTTCGCACTGCGGGCCAACTCGCTTGGCCATCTGGAGCAGATCGGTAGCTATGCCCCTGGACATCAGGTCAGGTTTGGAAGCCTGAACTACACTGCCGACATCCGCGGAGACTTGATCTTCGACGGATTCAAACCCATGACAGGTGCACCCTTTAGTCGCGATGAGCATGACTTAGATCTGCCATCGGACGATGTTTGGGAGATCACATCTGTAGCTGCACCGTCTTTAAATCCAGAGCAGATCGTGCCATCCAAGGACGGGTGGATGGACCCCGCCACGGAGGCCGCACACTCAGCGGCGATAGAGCCGAACATAGATCTCACTTCTAAGGAGGTATGTGTCATCAGACCCCCGGACTCATTTCCGACAATAGGCTCCGAACCGCGGGCATCCGTGCCCATCGGATCTAACTGGGCACCGATCATCGAGTTTAGCTCCATGGATATTTTCAGCAGTCGCCCTTGGGCGATGTGCTAAACTCATTAAAATCTCTCTCCCTGTCAGGAGACTCTCGGCCGAACTATGTCCGACTTGAGTGGGAAGCGGACGACGAAGGAATTCGTTACCCACCCACCACCCACTTGATAGCCATTGTGGACGACTTAACCAACATTCTTGACTTCGACTCCGAAGACATCGACGGTATGGACGACGATACCAGAGAAGAATGGGAACCACCGCCCACAGAGCGCTGGACAGCCACCTCATCATATGACATATACATGGTGGACACACCCAAAGAAAACAATGGCGAGGAGCAGAAGGATGCAACAACTCCTGAGAAGCAGCCAAAGCACCAACGTCAGCGGCGCCGCTCTAAACCCCGCCATAGCAAAAACAGCGACACTGGTTCAGGAAAGAATAACACCCCGGACGATGCCGAAGACAACAACGACCCCGCAGACCCAACGATGAAGCAGAACGGGCAAGGAGACGGCAAACACAGTCTGGGGCCGCTGTCCGATCACGGCGGCGGCAAAAACAAAACTTATAAACCTGTCTTCGGAGGGGAGAACAGTCCGGACGACGATGCACACATCATCCCGGAAAAGCACTTGGAACAAGAGCACCTCCACAAAAGGCTTATTGCCACCGTGAGGAGCTTGAAGAAGCAGAAGCAATGGCTTAAAGCCGTGTAGGATACGCTCAACCACAGATGGAACAAAGTGCTCGACACTAACAAAATATATGGCAGTGATCGCCACACAAAGAGCTACCCAAACGCAAGCTGCTGCTCGAATTCGACGACGAGGCTATCGCGCCCATTCCGCCGAAAAACAATACGGCCGATCTGCCTGACCGACCACCCCGTAGCCGAGACAGAGCAGCTAATGACGCTGCACACAAGTCAGCACACGATCTACATGAGCACCTGGACAAAAGAGTTGGTATGGCCAGGTCCATCTAGGGATCTAGGAAACGTGTTCCTACACAGGATTACGGCCACCAAACCGACTATACTGATCGACTACCAGCTCGGAATCAACACCGAACACTGCAGCTGTCGGACCCATGCCATGACACATCCAAGTACAAGGGCGCCGCACACCCCCTGTGCTTCACCGATGAGGTGCTGGATCATGAATTTCCAGAGGGGTTTAAACCCGTAAACATTGAGGCATATGACGGAACGACAGACCCTACAGTCTGGATTGAGGACTTTATTCTTCACATCCATATGGCCCGCGGAGACGATCTCCTCGCCATCAAATACCTGCCCATCAAGTTGAAAGGACCAGCTCGGCACTGGTTGAAAAGCCTTCCCGAAAATTCCATTGGAAGCTAGGAGGAACTCGAGGACGCTTTCAGGGCTAATTTTCATGTGACATATGTCCGACCCCCGGATGCAGACGATTTAAGTCACATATTTCAACAACCCGGAGAGTCAGCCCGTAAGCTTTGGAACCGATTTCTCACCAAGAAGAACCAAATCGTCGACTGTCCGGATGCCGAAGCCCTGGTAGCTTTCAAACACAGCGTCCGGGATGAATGGCTTGCTAGACACCTTGGCCAGGAAAAGCCAAGGACAATGGCAGCCTTAACAACTCCTATGACCCACTTTTGCGCAGGCGAGGACAGTTGGTTGGCCCGAAGCGGCACCAACGATCCAGGCACGTCCGAAATAAGGGATGGCAATGGAAAACCGCGACGCAATAAAAACAAGCGTCGAAATAATGAAGACAGCCCAGACAACACAGCGGTAAACACCGGATTCAGGGGCTCTAGACCCAGTCAACGGAAAAAGGCATTTAAAGGCAGCAGAGATGGACCGGCCAGCCTAAATAAAATTCTAGATAGGTCCTGTAAGATTCATGGCACCCCTGAGAAACCTGCGAATCACACCAACGGAGAATGTTGGGTCTTCAAGCAGGCCGGCAAGTTAAATGCCGAACACAAGGGGAGGGAGCCGCCAAGTGAAGATGAGGACGAACCACGCCAGCCAAACATTGGGGGACAGAATTTTTTTCCACCAGAGGTTAAAACAGTGAACATGATTTTCGCCACCCACATACCAAAGAGGAAGCGCAAACACGCGCTCCGAGACGTATACGCTGTAGAACCAGTCGCCCGCAAATTCAATCCATGGTCGGCCGGCCCGATCACTTTCGATTGCAGGGATCATCCGACTAGTATCCGGCATGGAGGTTCGACCGCCTTGGTGCTCGACCCAATAATTGACGGATACCATCTCACCCGAGTCCTCATGGACGGCGGTAGTAGTCTTAATCTGATATATCAGGACACTGTCCACAAGATGGGGATAGACCCGTCAAGAATCAACCAAAGCAGTACTACGTTTAAAGGAGTAATACCAGGCGTAGAGGCCCGTTGCATGGGTTCTTTGACGTTAGAGGTTGTATTCGGTTCTCCCGACAACTTTCGAAGCGAAGAACTAATCATCGACATCGCTACATTGCGAAGCGGCTATCATGCACTACTTGGAAGAACGGCCTTCGCTCGTTTCAATGCAGTACCGCATTACGCTTATCTCAAACTTAAGATGCCCGGTCCACGTGGCTCATCACAATCAACAGAAACACAGAGCGTTCTCTTCGTGCGGAAGATTACGTGGCGGCCCTAGCAGCCGAACCACTGAACGGCCCCTCCAACCCGAGTAACTCATCGGTCTTCGAGACCACGGACACGGCTAGACGTGTTCGGCACACACCTAGTTATAGCAGCCCAGATAAACCTAAGCTTGATTAATGGCTATGCCCCCATATGTGGTTCTAGGGGCTGCCCGCATGTAAAAGGCCCATAGTTCGGCCTGACCCTACTTACACTCAAGAGATCGAATTTTCACGGTTCATTAAGATTAACCAACTTTATGCACAGTCAAACCAGATTATTTCACCCGGGTTTTTCTTTCTTTTTACAGATGACCATCGTGCTGTACCCTTCCAGGATACGGCACAATGGAGAGAAAGGCGCAGACGTGTAGCAGGGCCCCGTTCAAAGGTTTCTTTTTAGATTAAGACCCTGTGTAAACCTTTTTTATTGTCTCTTGTTGGCCCACACCCTCTTGGTACTTAAAATGACCAAGAGGGATACCGGCATTATAGGCAAGCTTATGATTCGCCGATCTAAAATAGACATTCCAGGGGCAGCAACCAATGTGTTTTTGGGATCTATGCTCTCACCACAGCCGCTCTTTCGTCACGCCGGATTAATGCACGTACCTGGAAATTCAGGGCTCATTATCGAGGGCGGTACTCAGCCCAGTATATGCTGTAAAGTCCGAATACCTTCGGGAGTGTTCGGCGTCGCGAGTTTGGCCTTATATGCATCAGCTCCGAATCATGTCTTTGGTCAATAGTTGGGTTTGCCCGGCTCCTGTGTTTTGCTACCTTACGTTCCGCTCTATCGGCTAAGGTGGCACCGGAAGAACTACTGCAATTGTGCCGTGGTTCATCCGGATGAGCACCTCAGTAGAGAAAGCCGAAAACTGACTGTCATGATAAAGTGAGAGACTGGTCAACCACTTGATGACTCAGCAGAATCTTTGCGATTCCTCCGCATTAATGAAGGACCGGTTTCCCGGTCACGTATGTACACGCACCGTATTCGGATGAATGCGAACATACCAGGGGCTATATAGTAGCCCCACCGTCAAACTCCCATGGCTAAGTGAAAGTGTTAAAGCTATATAGTCCGATTGCCTCGTGCGCCGCGCTACCACCTCCTTAATGAACCAAGACGTTGGATCAAGTGTGATTATGCACTTTGCCGAACACCCCCACATTATATGCGAGGGGGCTGAAGCCAACGACTACAAACTTTTAGGTTATATACATATATACATAAGCGGCCGCATAGGAGGCACTACAATACTTTACGGGCAAAAGTATAAATATAGCCTTTATTTTCAAAAGCATTGTTTTTACAATCAAGATACATGTCATTCAAACATGGTATTCTTTGAGCACTGAGCCTCTATTAAACGGGCACCTTCTAAGACTTCTTAAAGGTAGTGCTCGGGCGAGTCCTGGCCCCCGGGCGGACCCCTGGTTGCAATATAGGTGGCCTCCATCTTCGCCCAATATGTCTTAACACGGGCAAGGGCCATCCGCGCACCCTCTATGCACGTCGACCTCTTGACAATGTTGATATGCGGCATAGCACGAATAAATCGTTGCACCAAACCAAAATAACTATCCGGACTTGGTTCCTTCGACCACAGGTGATCCACGACGGCCTTCATGGTAAGTCCGGATAACCTATGGAGCTCGGCCCATTCGGCCATTTGCTCATTCAATAGCAGCGGACGCTGATACGTCTTGAGCTTGCGTTGGTTTTCCTTGAAGAGGAAAGGGTGACGCAGCAATAGTAGCGTAAGTATTTCCCTTAGTTTTTGAGAACCAAGGTATCAATCCAGTAGGAGGCTCCTCAAAAGTCCCACACACCTACACAAACAAACAAGAGCTCGCAACCAACGCAATAAAGGGGTTGTCAATCCCTTCACGACACTTGCAAAAGTGAGATCAGATAGAGATAGTATGATAAGATAAATATATTTTTGGTATTTTATAATATAGATGCGAAAAGTAAAGATGCAAATAAAAGTAGATTGAAAGCTTATATGATAAAAGATAGAACCGGGGGCCATAGGTTTCACTAGTGGCTTCTCTCAAGATAGCATAACTATTACGGTGGGTGAACAAATTACTGTCGAGCAATTGATAGAAAAGCGAATAATTATGAGATTATCTAGGCATGATCATGTATGTAGGCATCATGTCCGTGACAAGTAGACCGACTCCTGCCTGCATCTACTACTATTACTCCACACATCGACCGCTATCCAGCATGCATCTAGAGTATTAAGTTCAGAAGAACAGAGTAACGCATTAAGAAAGATGACATGATGTAGAGGGATAAACTCGAGCAATATGATATAAATCCCATCTTTTTATCCTCGATGGCAACAATACAATACGTGCCTTGCAACCCCTGTTGTCACTTGGTAAGGACACCGCAAGATTGAACCCAAAGCTAAGCACTTCTCCCATGGCAAGAAAGATCAATCTAGTAGGCCAAACCAAACTGATAATTCAAAGAGACTTGCAAACATAACTCAATCATACATAATAGAATTTAGAGGAGATTCAAATATTTATCATAGATAAACTTGATCATAAACCCACAATCCATCAGATCTCGACAAACACACCATAAAAAGAGTTACATCAAATAGATCTCGACAAGAGAGGGGGAGAACATGGTATTGAGATCCAGAAAGACAGAAGAAGCCATCTAGATAATAACTATGGACCCGAAGGTCTATGGTAAACTACTCACAACTCAATGGAGGGGCTATGGTGTTGATGTAGAAGCCCTCAGTGGTCGATTCCCCCTCCGGCGGAGCGCCGGCGAAGGCTCCAAGATGGGATCTCGCGGATACAGAAGGTTACGGCGGTGGAAATTGTTTTTCGTTGGCTTCCTGGATGTTTTCAGGGTACGTCGCTATATATAGGAGGAAGAAGTAGGTCGGTGGCCCCCCGAGGAGCCCACGAGACAGGGGGGCGCGCCCAGAGGGGGTGGGCGCGCCCTCCTATCTCCTGGACGCCTTGATCACTTCTTGACTTGCACTCCAAGTCCTCTGGATCACGTTCGTTCCAAAAATCACGCTCCCAAAGGTTTCATTCCGTTTGGACTCCGTTTGATATTCCTTTTCTTCGAAATGCTGAAATAGGCAAAAAAAAAACAGCAATATGGGCTGGGCCTCCGGTTAGTAGGTTAGTCTCAAAAATGATATAAATGTGTAAAATAAAGCCCATAAACATCCAAAAGGGGTAATATAATAGCATGGAACAATCAAAATTATAGATACGTTGGAGACGTATCAAGCATCCCCAAGCTTAATTCCTACTCATCCTCGAGTAGGTAAATGACAAAAACAGAATAATGCTACCTAGCATAATTATCAATGTAATTTTCTTTATTGTGGCATGAATGTTCAGATCCAAATGATTCAAAATAGAAGTTCATATTGACAAAAGAAATAGTAATACTTCAAGCATACTTATAAAAGTAAGCATGTCTTCTCAAAATAACATGGATAAAGAAAGTTCATCCCTACAAAATCATATAGTTAGGCTATGCTTCATTTTCGTCACACAAAAATGTTCCCAAATTCTACACCCCCGATGACAAGCCAAGCAATTGTTTCATACTTAAATAATCTCAAACTTTTTCAACTTTCACGCAATACATGAGCGTGAGCCATGGATATAGCACTATGGGTGGAATAGAATGTGATGATGGGGATTGTGTGGAGAATACAAAAAGGAGAAAGTCTCACATTGACGAGGATAATCAATGGGCTATGGAGATGCCCATCAATTGATGCCAACATGAGGAGTAGGGATTGCCATGCAACGGATGCACTAGAGCTATAAATGAATGAAAGCACAACAAAAGAAAACTAGTGGGTGTGCATCCAACTTGGTTGCTCACGAAGACCTAGGGCATCTGAGGAAGCCCATCGTAGGAATATACAAGCCAAGTTCTATAATGAAAAAATTCCCACTAGTATATGAAAGTGATAACATATGAGACTCTCTATATGAAGAACATGGTGCTACTTTGAAGCACAATATATGAGACTCGCTATATGAAGAACATGGTGCTACTTTGAAGCACAATATATGAGAACTATATGAAAAACATGGTGCTACTTTGAAGCACAAGTGTGGAAAAAGAGATAGTAACATTGCCCCTTTTATTTTTTTTATTTTTTTTATTTTTTTCCTTTTTCTTTTTCTTTTTTTTTCTTTTTTTTCTTTGGCCTTTTTTTTCCTTTCTTTTTTTTTCTTTTTGGGAACAATGCTCTAATAATGATGATCATCATACTTTTATTGATTACAACATATGAATTACAACTCGAAACTAGAACAAGATATGACTCTATATGAATGCCTCCGGCGGTGTACCGGGATGGTGCAATGAATCAAGAGTGACATGTATGAAAAATTATGCATGGTGGCTTTGCCACAAATACGATGTCAACTACATGATCATGCAATGGAAATATGACAAAAGTAATGAGTGTCATGATGAGTTGCATGGTAATATATCTCGGAATGACTATGGAAATGCCATAATAGGTAGGTATGGTGGCTGTTTTGAGGAAGATATAAGGAGGTTTATGTGTGATAGAGCGTATCGTATCACGGGGTTTGGATGCACTGGCGGAGTTTGCACCAACGCTCAAGGTGAGAAAGGGCAATGCACGGTACCGAAGAGGCCAGCAATGATGGAAAGGTAGAAGTGCGTATAATCCATGGACTCAACATTAGTCAAAAGAACTCATATACTTATTGCAAAACTTTAGAAGTCATCAAAAACAAATCACTACGCGCATGCTCCTAGAGGGATAGATTTGTAGGAAAAGACCATCGCTCGTCCCCGATCGCCACTCATAAGGATGCACAATCCAAGTACACTTCATGTTTCAAATTTGTTACACAACTTTTAACCATATGTGCATGCTACGAGACTTGCTAACTTCAACACAAGCATTCTTTAAATTCATAATCACCCAACTTGCATGACGTTAATATCACTACCTCCATATCTCAAAACAATTATCAAGTATCAAATTGATCATAGCATCCAATTCACTTCCTATGATAGTTTTTATTATACCCAACTTAGATGCCTACCATTCTAGGACCAATTTTATAACCATAGAAAATACCATGCTGTTCTAAAAGACTCTCAAAATAATATAAGTGAAGCATGAGAGACTAGCAATTTCTACAAAATTAAGCCACCGCCGTGCTCTAAAAGATATAAGTGAAGCACTAGAGCAAAAACTATCTAGCTCAAAAGATATAAGTGAAGCACATAGAGTATTCTAATAAATTCTAATCAAGTAGGCTTCTCCCAAAAGGTGTGTACAGCAAGGATGATTGTGTAAAAATAAAAGGCAAAGAGTAATATCATACACGACGCTCCAAGCAAAACACATATCATGTGGTGAATAAAAATATAGCTCCACGTAAAGTTACCTATGAACGAAGACGAAAGAGGGGATGCCTTCCCGGGGCATCCCCAAGCTTAGGCTTTTGGCTATTCTTGAATATATTGGGGTGCCTTGGGCATCCCCAAGCTTAAGCTTTTGCCACTCCTTATTCCATAGTCCATCAAATCTTTACCCAAAACTTGAAAACTTCACAACACAAAACTCAACAGGAAATCGCATAAGCTCCGTTAGTGAAAGAAAACAAAACCACCACATAAGGTACTGTAATTAACTAATTCTTTATTTATTTTGGTGTTAAACCTACTGTATTCCAACTTCTCTATGGTTTATAAACTATTTTACTAGCCATAGATGCATCAAAATAAGCAAAGAACACACGAAAGGTAGAATCTGTCAAAAACAGAACAGTCTGTAGCAATCTGTAACTAAAGCAAACTTCTGGACTCTAAAAATCCTACCAAAATAGGAAGTCCTGGAAAATTTGTCTATTGATCATCAGCAAAAAGAATAAACGCAAAATCACGTTTCTGTGATTTAACAAAACTAAATTCGTGTGCGCAAAGTTTCTGTTTTTCAGCAGAATCAAATTTACAATCACCATCAGTTATCATATAGGTTCTACTTGGCAAAAACACTAATTAAGACATAAAAACACATCTAAACAGAAGGTAGAAGCAAAATTTATTACTAAACAGAAACAAAAACAAAAAACACAAATAAAATTGGGTTGCCTCCCAACTAGCGCTATCGTTTAACGCCCCTAGCTAGGCATAAAAGCGAAGATAGATCTAAGTAGTGCCATCTTTAATTTTCAGTTTTTTAGCGGAGTCATGCTCGAATCCGGGAGGTTCTTTACATTTCCCTTCATACTCGGAAAATTTTAGATCTAGAGAATCCAACCGCTTATTGCAAAGAGTAATCCACATATTCATGCGGTGAAGATTTCCGCTAACACTTTTAAGAGGCTCATGAGATTTTTGTAATATTTTTGTAACTTCGCAAATCTTTCCAAACACTTGTGTTTCTTCTTGGGTAGGATGTGGTCCTCCCTTTTGAGGTAGAGTTCCTACTATTCCCTCTATTATTTCATGCGCAATACTAGGATCAATTCCAATAAAATTTCCCTTGGCAATGCAATCCAAGAGTTGTCTATGCGTCATATTTAGCCCAACATAAAAATTGCGAAGAAGAATTCTAAAGTTCACCTCTAGGGTGCAATTGCGATAAGATTCCATCATCCTATACCAAGCATCTTTTAAGTTTTCTCCTTGCCTTTGCTTGAAGTGAAGAACTTCAAACTCGGGAGACATAGGAGCGGATAAGGAACTAGCCATAACGACAAGGTAAACGATCTAACACACGAGCAAACAGAAAAGGTAAGCGAAAAAGAGAGGAGAAGATTGGGAAAGAGAGGGCAAATAAAATGGCAAGGGTGAAGTGGGGGAGAGGAAAACGAGAGGCAAATGGCAAATAATGTAAATGCGAGGGAGATGAGTTTGTGATGGGTACTAGGTATGTCTTGACTTGAGAGAAGACCTCCCCGGCAATGGCGCCAGAAATCCTTCTTGCTATGTCTTGAGCTTGCGTTGGTTTCCCTTGAAGAGGAAAGGGTGATGCAACAATAGTAGCGTAAGCATTTCCCTCAGTTTTTGAGAACCAAGGTATCAATCCAGTAGGAGGATCCTCAAAAGTCCCATGCACCTACACAAACAAACAAAGAGCTCGCAACCAACGCAATAAATGGGTTGTCAATCCCTTCACGGCCACTTGCGAAAGTGAGATCTGATAGAGATAGTATGATAAGATAAATATATTTTTGGTATTTTATAATATAGATGCGAAAAGTAAAGATTGAAATAAAAGTAGATTGAAAGCTTATATGATAAAAGATAGACTCGGGGGCCATAGGTTTCACTAGTGGATTCTCTCAAGATAGCATAAGTATTACGGTGGGTGAACAAATTACTGTCGAGCAATTGATAGAAAAGCAAATAATTATGAGATTATCTAGGCATGATAATGTATATAGGAATCACGTCTGTGACAAGTAGACCGACTCCTGCCTGCATCTACTACTATTACTCCACACATCGACCGCTCTCCAGCATGCATCTAGAGTATTAAGTTCATAAGAACAGAGTAACGCATTAAGAAAGGTGACATGATGTAGAGGGATAAACTCAAGCAATATGATATAAACCCCATCTTTTTATCCTCGATGTCAACAATACAATACGTGCCTTGCAACCCCTGCTGTCACTGGGTAAGGACACCACAAGATTGAACCCAAAGCTAAGCACTTCTCCCATGGCAAGAAAGATCAATCTAGTAGGCCAAACCAAACTGATAATTCGAAGAGACTTGCAAACATAACTCAATCATACATAAAAGAATTCAGAGGAGATTCAATTATTTCTCATTGATAAACTCTATCATAAACCCATAATTCATCGGATCTCGACAAACACACCGCAAAAAGAGTTACATCAAATAGATCTCCACAAGCGAGGGGGAGAACATGGTATTGAGATCCAAAAAGAGAGAAGAAGCCATCTAGCTAATAACCATGGACCCGAAGTCTGTGGTAAACTACTCACAACTCATCGGAGGGGCTATGATGTTGATGTAGAAGCCCTCCATGGTCAATTCCCCCTCCCGCGGAGCGCCGACAAAGGATCCAAGATGGGATCTCGCAGATACAGAAGGATACAGTGGTGGAAATTGTTTTTCGTTGGCTCCCTGGATGTTTTCGGGGTATGTGGGTATATATAGGAGGAAGAAGTAGGTCGGTGTCCGCCCGAGGAGCCCACGAGATAGGGGGGCGCGTCCTCCTATCTCCTAGTCGCCTCGATCGCTTCTTGACTTGCACTCCAAGTCCTCTGGATCACGTTCATTCCAAAAATACTGAAATAGGCAGAAAAATAGCAATACAGGCTGGGCCTCCGGTTAGTAGGTTAGTCCCAAAAATGATATAAATGTGTAAAATAAAGCCCATAAACATCCAAAAGGGGTAATATAATAGCATGGAACAATAAAAAATTATAGATACGTTGGAGACGTATCATACGCCTTGGAGTACTGAACTGCGACCAGAACAATCTTTCCACCTCATGATCTTCTTGATCTTTGAAATACTGCGTCGCATCAGCAGCACTCTTTGCCAAATCTAAGTATGCATCTGAAGAACTCCACAATTGATCAAGAGGGGCATACTTTAGATCGCCGAATTTCGTTCGCAATAAAAGGGCTTCCCAGCCACGATATTTCCGGCTTGCCGAAGCTTCTCCCAAGCCGCTCTGATCTCAGAGCGTGTTTCCTTTGCTGCTTGTAAGGCCTTCTTTATGTCAGCCGTTTTCGCTTGGTTTTCCCTTTCGATAAGCTGATATCGGCTGGCGGCATTTTGTAGCTCAAGAGCCATGTTAACTATTTTATCCTCCCTTCGGCGATGAGCAGCCTGTTGGGCTTTTAACTCATCAAGTGCCCTGACGGCGGCCGCATTGCTTCTCCTGGCTTGCTCCTTGGCCCGGGCAAGCTCTGCCCGAAGGGTCTCCACGGCGGCAGCACCATCTGCAGTCAAAGCATATTATAAATCCTAGCATCATGCTCTTATTAATATTTGCTGACCACCCAAATATACATACCATGTGCCTCGTCAAGCCGCTTGTTCACAATCTGATGTCTGCATCCGCCACGTCAAGTTGCCGCTTCAGTTCGGCAAATTCAATAGTCCGGTCAGCCGCCGGAGCTGCAGCCGCCTGCACACAAAATTGGCACCATCATTACCAGAGACTATGATCCTCTGCTCGCCTCGTCTGGATGGCAACCAGAGTCTCAGGGGCTACTATCTATACAAAGTGAACCTTGCGTTTACGGTACAATCAAATAATATCACTTTGCATACATCAAATCCTCTTAGCAGGCTCGTAAAAGCCTCATTCAACCCGCTTTTTGCGGATGGTATCTTCTCAACCATCGTACCCATTAAGGTACGACGCGCCTCTGAGATAGCCGCTTGCTGCAGAAGACCCATCAATGTGTCCGGTTGTATATCGGACAGTTCGGGGCTTTTTTTGTTGGTCTCTCTAGGAGCCGAAAACCCCGGACTTCGGATGGCCGAAGAGTTCCCTTCTTGTCTTTGCGGATCGGGAGAGATCCTCCAGGACGACACCTCAGGATCGTCCGCCTCATGAGGCGGAGAGGTATGAGGAGGCGTTTCGCTCTCCATCATCTCCAGAAGAAGATCCCCCGAGGACGAACATCGTGGAGGGACGCTATGAGCCGGACTGCAAAACATATGTCTCAGTCGTTATTCTCAGGAAAAGAACGGCGTATGCTTACTAAGCACCTTTGTTCACTTACGGCTCGGTTAACAGCTGGCCCCCCTATGGGTGTTGTGCAGCAATGTTGCCCTCTGAGGCAGGGCCGCCTGATGAACGTTTCTTCCCTCGTTTGGAGACCTCTGCTTCCAAGTCTTCCGGGGCGGTCCTTTTCTTCCCATGGAGAGAGGGGATGCTAGATTCTTCTCCCCGTTCATCCTCCAACACGGGGGTACTAATTTTCCCAGTTAGGATGCATAACATACCTCCAGCATGATGTCCGCTTTTGGCTTCCCCATTCCTCTCCTTGTCCTCCCCTGATGGCACTTGATAAGGTGTGCGAGCCAGCATCCTGGTTTGTACAGGATCCGGCAAATATTCGGGAAGAGGGGCTAAATACCTGATCCTCTCCGCCTTTCTTATCCAGTCCTGGCTGAGGGTGTTTTTTCATAATATTGTTGTGACAAATATAATGACAGCATGTTCGGTCACGGAATTACTTACCTGGGTATCTGGACGGTTGCAGTCGAGGCCCGCATCCTCTGTGGTGACCGGACACTTTATTCATGATCTGAAGAATAATTGATATATTCCTTCGAGCATCCTGCCGAAGAAGTGTTGAACAGTTTGTGGTCCTTCCGGGTTGAACTCCCACATACAGAGAGGTCGACGTTGGCACGGCAAGACCCGACGAACTAGCATTACTTGAATTACTTTGACAAGACTGATATCCTTCTTGAGGAGATCCCGAATGCGGCTTTGCAATGTCCTCACATCATCAACCGATCCCCAGTCCAGCCCCTTGTTGACCCATGATGCCAGCTGTGGTGGAGGGGCAGAGCGGAAGGCTGGGGCGGCCGCCCACTTCCTCCCTCGAGGTGCTGTGATGTAAAACCACTCTCGTTGCCATAGGTCAGAAACTTCTGGGAAAGAACCCTTTGGCCATAAAGCATCGACATCTTTGCTTATTATAGCGCCTCCGCACTCCGCGTGTCACCCGTCGATCATCTTCGGCTTCACATTGAAGGTCTTGAGCCATAAGCCAAAGTGTGGGGTAATACGGAGGAAGGCCTCACACACAACGATGAACGTCGAGATGTGAAGGAAGAAATCTGGAGCTAGATCGTGAAAGTCTAGCCTGTAATAGAACATGAGCCCTCTAACAAAGGGATGAAGACCTAAGCCTAGCCCTCGGAGGAAGTGGGAGATTAATAAGACGCTCTAGTTGGGTTTGGGAGTGGGAATAACCCGCCCTTGAGCGGGAAGCCTGTGAAGGATTTCGGCAGTCAGATACCTAGCCTCCCTTACCTTCTTGATGTCCTCCTCTATTACAGTAGAGGCCATGCACCGGCCTTGAAGGTTGGGTCTGGACATGGTTGAAGGCCCGGAGTGCTTGGACTTAACCTTGGGTGTTGAAGCTTGAGGTGGGAGAAGGGAAGGATCGGGCATGGAAAGAAAAGGACAGGTCTTGACCTCTTTATAAAGAGAATGAATGTCAAGCGTCCTCCGCGCGGTCGTTTGGAACTTGCCTAAACCAAGGAGTCGTACTAATGGCACGGTTGGGTTACCCATGCCCGTATTGATGAGAATCCCGTGATAAGGGGGACACGATCTCTGCTTCGACAAGACGTGCCAATAAAACTGCCTCACAAGACGTGTAGTGGCAGGTTGGAAAATGGTTTGAATAATAACCGGGCCGTGGCGTGATGTCACGCTAGGAGAAAGTTATCAGCAGATTAGACTTGTGGAATACTGTGCTCTCTATGGTGGTATGTGGAATTTGTTTTGCAGAGCCAGACACGATTCTTGTGCTCAAGATCTACTTTGGAGTATTTGGAGAAGAAACCCGCCTTGCAATGCCGAAGACAATCTATGTGCCGGACTCATCGTCATTGAAGCCTGTTTCAGGGGCTACTAAGGGAGTCCTGGATTAGGGGGGCCTCGGACAGCTGGACTGTATGCTTATGCCGGACTGTTGGACTATGAAGATACAAGATTGAAGACTTCGTCCCATGTCCGGGTGGGACTCTCTTTTGCGTGGAAGGCAAGCTTGGCGATTCGGATATGTAGATTCCCTTCTCTGTAACCGACTCTGTGTAACCCTAGACCCCTCCGGAGTCTATATAAACCGGAGGGTTTAGTCTGTAGGACAACAACAATCATAATCATAGGCTAGCTTCTAGGGTTTAGCCTCTATGATCTCGTGGTAGATCAACTCTTGTAATACTCATATCCTCAAGATCAATCAAGCACGAAGTAGGGTATTACCTCCATAGAGAGGGCCCGAACCTGGGTAAACATCGTGTCCCCCGACTCCTGTTACCATTAGCTTTAGACGCATAGTTCAAGACCCCCTACCCGAGATCCGCCGGTTTTGACACCGACACTCTTTGCCAGGGCCGCTCACATGACCTTCTCATCCACCGCAATGGGACTTATCCCTCGGTGCACCCGTCTACCGTCGTAGATCTGCTTCAACGCCACCAAAAACCATCGCACCCCTGATGCCTACACGGCGCCGCAAGAGAGGTGGTACTTCATATCTGCTCAACTTTTTGATCTCAACCGGAAAATTGATTGTAACTTGGTTACTGTAATTTCTTTTCAGCTCTTAGAATTTAGTTCTTAGTTCAAAGCAAACAATGGATGGTAAATAGCATTTCTACGGTTTGCAGCGTTAAATCTTCCATGGCACAGTCATAATAGGGTTTAGTTGATCATGCTTAGGGTTTAATTGATCATGTTGATTCCATAGTGGTTTCTTTAATAGAAACCAGAGGGGAAACCCTCTTTTGCTCAAAAAAAAATGCTTAGGGTTTCCCCCTTTTATGATCAGCATACGTGCTTCGTGTCATAATAGCACTGCTCCACCCAACAAGCTAAACAAGCTTAGTTGTTAAAATAATAATCTGATATTATTAAAATAGAGTCGTTTAATTGGTCAGCTAAATGTTCCTAATTTAGTTTCGAAAATGCATGTATGCCGCTCGGGTGTATCTACAGGGTGCCCATGGTGGGCCATGGCCCACCCTGGGATTTTGGGCCGGCCTAGGCCCCAATTCCCCTCTGTTCTATTGCATTTCCTATCTCTACTCGCCCCTAGCCGCCTGCCTCGCTGGCAACTTGTCATCCCCGGACGGCATGACTCTAGGAGGAGACGCCAGACTAACAGGAGGTCAGGAGCTGCTCGCCCAACAACGTCACACTGCCCGGGCGCGCCACCGTGCCTACCTTCCTAGTCCGTTCATGGCTCAGGCATGCAATAGCCACTAAGTGAACCCGATTTATCCTGAGATACATCCTCAACACTCAGCAACCACTCCTTGTCACCCATTTTCTAATTGATTCATTACTCATTAGGCATGACTGTCATTAGGGTTTGTTGTGTACTAAGTGCTACCTACACTTAATGGTTCAAATGTATTTGAGCAATCTTTAGTACCTGTAAAGTTCACAGGGTTTCAAAATTCCAGCCCTAGGAACAGACACTAGTCATTTTGGATTTTTGATCATAGTGACATTGACCCAGATTACTACTGCAGGACAGGTTTATTGACAATTTTACTTGTCTTTCTTACTCATTCGATATGATATCCAATTATTCACATCAATTAGTTGCAAACAATAAGTGCTAGACCAACTTCTTGGTTCAGATTTTGGACGGTCTCTTACTGCAGTTACAATTCTGCATACTTGTCCTAGTAAGCTCACAAGTAATGATTGATTCACTACATCTATGCTTGCCTTGTCATATTTGTTGTCAATATTCTTTTAGGGTAGATCACCCTGTTACAAAATACTAGAACCGCAGACATGAGTGAATAGTATTTCTCTGTGTGATCTCTTCCATCATGTGTGGTCAACGAACACTACATTGTATATAAAGAAAGTGACATTTCCACCTTTTACATACACTACGATCTTTAACATGGAATACAATCTGCCTACTTGCTTTGTGTCGCACTACCAGCACTCCACCCTTGAAGCTAAACATTGTGTCAATCTGAATTCCTTAGTTTATTTCTTCAAATTATTCTAATGTTCCTACTTAAGTTTTGAAATGTGTGGCTGCCTATTATAGAGACATAAGAGGTTTGTATTTCTGCATGTGGTCTGGTCAGCACGATTGGGGGTGAACTTTGCATATGAAGGGGTTTATAGGGAGACACTCTTCGAGTTGAATCCGCAATGCATTCCATAGATAACCTGACTACTTTTTATGTTTTCATGAATCTCAGATACTGAATAGCATCATAATGATTATGAGCTTGCGCGCATGGAAAGAATAAAGCAGAACAATGACATCTCTGTCAAACTTGGCATTAAGGGACTGAAATCAAGTTTGGATGCAATGCAATGCAAACGCTCTCCACCTACAGATTCATGCTCAGAATATGATCCTAAAAGTGATTCTGAGCTAGAGGGAGACCTAAGTCAATGTAGCTCCCTAGTGGAGGATTCAGAGGCAGATGCCCTATCTTATTCAGAGACCTAAGTCAATGTAGCTCCCTACTTTGTTGCACTGCCATTAGCTTAGTTTACAATTTGTATATGTGAATACGCCCTGCCTAGGCAGGGCGTATTCCATCTATCATCATACCATATTTATCCATTCAAATATTGTTCTTGTGTATCAGACGTTCAAAAGGAAGAGGGCCATTGCTGATCTCAGAGGAGCACAAACAAAGTATTTGGAAAAGGTAGTGACACCTTCTAAATCAAATAGCCCATTAGGTGTAGTTGTAATATCACCAGACCCAGAAAACACGGCCACAACTCTAGCAAACTCTAGCCCTGCTACACTGGCCATCTCTGATGCCCCAACTCAACAGACCTCAACTACCACAAATAGTATGATGATGCTAGTTGACATAGCACCACCTCTACGACGCAAAACCCCCATTCCAGCAAAGAGTACACCAAATCCAGTTGCCAAATCCTCTTTTCCCGTGAAACAGTAGGAAAGGCTCCTACTATGTAATTATATTGTAAAACAGTCACACTATACAAGTTACATTGTACAAAATAGAGGAGGGGGAGAGGGACTATCCGTTTGGGGTAGGGAGGGGGGAGGAGATACAAAGGGGCTACTAAGTATGGGAGTTTACAAGAGAGAGCCCCAATTGCAGCAAATAAGACTCCTGTTCCACTTCTTCCCAATTTACAAGACGAAGCCTATATTGTTGTCATGAACTTTGCGCGCGTCTTTCCTTCATGGAAAGATTATACCACAGACAAAGAACAATTTCCAATATTCCTCCGCAACTTATGCATATGTAATGTACTAATGTTATTCATGGTAATTACTGCATTTGTTTCTGCTGATAAAATACACAAGATTTCATTCTTCTAAATAGGCAAGGACTAAACTGGATTGTTAAGACGAGCAAGGGTTGGTTGCGCTTTTCAAGCACTCGTTGATGAAGTATCGTTCCTACCTGAGGCAAGCGTACTTCGATGGAAAGCCTCTAAACGAAATTTCAGTAAAGTATCTGGTGCTACATTTATCAGATAGTGACTAGAATAATCTTGTTACACATTGGTCTTGTCTGCAGTGTAAGGTACTGTCTATGATATCACATCACAATTTGAACTACATTTCTGCATGTGCCTTAATGTCTCACTTGTACAAAAGCTGTTTGCAGAAGAACCTTCATTCTCAAGGGACCACAGAATCTCGCAACTATACTGCACACTACATTGCTCTTGCGAGTACCTCTTGCCCTGTATGACCATACTTACTTTCATAGCTGGTTGATTATGTATCATCATTGCACGTGTTAGCCTCGTTATCATCCATTTGGTGGAAATTATAAGATCCATATGGAATCTTACATAAATTTAGAATCAACCCAATGCTTTTGAAGAGGTTTAGCTCTGCAGTCCTCTTGTAAGGACTCAACGTTGTCTATCACTGTACTTACATTAACATCTACTCCCTCCGTCCCATAATATAGGAATGTTTTGTACAGTACACAAGTGTTCAAAACACTTATATTATGGGAAGAGGGATTGGTTCATTGTGTAGCATTCTGCATCTTATCTCCCTCGCCCACCATTTACTAAAAAATATCAGATCTATAGTTAATCTTACCAAGAAGTTGAATACACAGACAATGCTAGTGCAGAAGTGTAACCCATTGCTCCTGTCAGTACATTTTGTCCTCTAACGCTTGTACTTCTAGGTATTGGTAGTTGATTATGTAGCATCAATCTGCATCTTATCTTCATTATCCTCTATCCCTTCCAGTATTATCATATCTATAATTACTCTGTGCAAAATGTAGAGTACATGCAATGCTTATGAAGAAGATTATGTGCTGAAATTCTTGAGTTATCCTTCCCTTGACATGGAGAAGGGCATTATAAAGCAGGGGTGTTAACTATTAATGTAAGTCAGTCCTTCTAAAGCCTTTATCCTCAACTGATGTTTAATTTTCTCATACTCCCTATCGTTAACTGCTATTTAGTTTGTTGTTTATATCAAAATAAATGTTCGCAACAACCGTAAGTTCCAAGTTTTACTTGTAAAACCAAACTCCTTATTCATACCATGCACATTACTCAATACTCCCTATATGTATGCTTGTTTTTGTGGATCTATAATCCAGTGTGTGGTGAAGCAGCCCACGTTTGCACCTTGTCATCTCTTGTTTTATCTTACTGATGTGGCTGGTGATATGAACAACATGCCATGCACATTAACCAAAATAGATACAATGATAGTATTTGCCCTTCATCTATGCTTGTTATGTTGACATGGTAATCTAGTAGTGTGGTGAAGCTCCCCGCATTATGAACAATGCCAAATTATGCTATTGATATTTTGAACTTACTCTTTATTTTCTAATTTGAAATTGGATGGAACTAACAACATAGTTATCATTTTTGTTTATACATGTGCAAAACCTGTCATCTCTCAGCTTGATTTAGGGTGAGATGCCTGATGGCATGCACAAGTCTACTGAAGGCTGTGAGACAAACCCAACGTATATTGCAGCAAAGAAGGCAAAACATCTTGAAGAAAGCGAGACAACCCCAAAGTCTTGTCTTGATGCAGTGTTCAAGTTACTTGAGACTAGCAGTCAGACAAGCTCACAGAATTCGCTATCTGAATCAGTTCGACTTCTTCAGTCCCAAGTTCTAGCAGAAAGGCATTCTGCAACTCAACTTCGACTTGAAGTCCTATCTCTAAGAAAGATTGCGGAGAACACCAATGAGAACCTCATTGCTAAACAGCTACACCTGGAAGCTATGACCGACATACTAGGCCGGTCTCTCAGCCTTGCTCAGCAGCTTGCGCAGTAGTTCTCGTGCAAGGCTAACCTTTCTTGAACTGTCTTGGAAGTGGTCTTGGTTCAGTATTGTTTTGTTATACTGCGATGGTGCCCAGTTTTGGTAATCTGATTCTTCGTTGCGCTTTATGATCACTGGTGGCGAACTTTGATGCCCAGTGGATGTAATATACCATAAATCCTTTATTGTATAGTGTAGGTTTATTCTTAGTTACAATGCCATAATTTCTTTATTGTATAGAGTAGGTTTGTTCTTAATTCCTACTAGTTACTGCCATCATTCGCAATCTAAAAATAAATGGAGAAATCTGATGTAGTCGACTGGGCCGAAACATTCGCCTCAAACTGGCCTGCTTTTTAGAGAGCCACAATTGGGCCGGCCTGCAACTCTCTTGGGCCTGAAAGGCCATTGGGGCCGTCACAGTTTGCGCCAGGCCCACAACTTACACGGGCTTACATCCGGCCCATAGTTTAGTTAGGCCTTTAGTGGACCCAAAGCTTAGTTGGGCCCATGTAGCTTTGGGCCATCAATTGGCTGAATATTGTGCTGGCCTGTTACGGCCCAGAAGTAACCATGCGCCTTTAGCAGGGGGAAATGTATGTTGGGCCTCAATTTTCACTAGCCGTCGATGGGCCTTCAACAGGCTAAAATCTAGACCGGGCCTTTTTTGGCCCAGTTATATGACGGACCACTACCAGGGCGAAACATATCTCGGGCCTTAGTTGGCCCACTGATATCATGGGCCTTTAACATGCCGAAAGATTTGTAGAGGCATTAACGGGCCGAATTATATGACAGGCCTTTAATAGGCCCAAAGTCACACTAGGCTGAATTGTTGCCACCTTTAACACGGGCCGTTAGAGGGCCGGATGTCGCGTCGAACCATATATGGACCATGGGCAGCACGATCCATTCCCAGGCCGAAAGACACACCGGGCTGAAATGGGCCCATGTCTACGTCGGGCCTCTAACAGGCCGTAATGTCACTGGGCCGTAATTGGGCCCAAATTTTCGGCGAACAATTAACGGGCCAGATCTAGCTATTGGCCGTAAATGGGCCATGTTTAAAGAGGCCGTTATTGGGAAGGCCCACAAGTACCTGAGTAAATACTATGGGCCTTTGACCGGGCCGACCTTTTTAACCTATATGGGCCTCTATTAGGCCGTGGCACATGGTGGCGTATCATAGGCGCCTTCGGTCCAATGAGTGGATGACATCTGTCCAAATGCTGAGCCGACACGTGGTTCCTATGGTCAATGAGAAATTTACATGTGGATAATTCCCATTGGCCATGGCTGTTAGCGGGCTATCAGATCCAAAACCGGACACGATAGCTTAACGGCGACCCGTTACGGTGGATGCCATGTGTTAGTCACCCTTGACGAAAGCACTTCCATGACACGCGATTTATCATCATGGAAGTGGACACTTCCGTGATGATAAATTTGGTAATGTCATGAAACACTTCTACGACAGCACAGGTATGGCTATCTTGATTCTGTCATAAAATCGTCATGCATGTACATGCATGACAAAAAACTGTAACCTACTGTGACAAACACGTATCATCACGGAAGTGTATTTTTTTGTAGTGGCCCTTTTGTCATGGAATCATTAGACTACTTAGGCCCAAATTAGTGTAACAAAATCCTAATTAGTCCTAAACTAATTTCATCGGGCCCCACAAGTCATGGGACCACGGCCACTATAGTGTGCCCGTGCATAGGCGCACGCACACGGCAGGGGGGGCTCCATGGCCAGACTTTTCCAGAGGAGGCACGACTGTGGGAGCACCTGGGCGGGGTCAGCAGCAGTGGTAGCGGGTGGCGGCTGGAGGCGGGTGCCACGGCGGCGGCGAGCGCCGGCATAGGAGGTGGAGGCGGCGGTGGCTAGCAGCAGCAGCCGCATGGGAGCGGGCGAGCAGGCTAGGCGAGCGAGCGCGCTGCAGAGGAATGAGGCAGGTGGGCGAGGGCACTACTGGAGAGCAGGAGGCGCGAGCGTGGCCGGCCAATAGGGGGCAAGGCGGCATGCGGCGACGGCAGCAGCACGGCAGGCGGGTGCACATGGCTAGGAGGGGCGCGGCCCTGGTCAGAGGCAGGCATGGGGGCGTGTAGACGGCAGCGGGCCACGACGGTGCGGGGGATGCAGGGCGAGGTGCGGGCCGGCCATGGTCACGGGTGAGCGCAGGGTAAGGCAGGGGCGCGGTGAGCATGCAATGGTTAGTGGAGCTCCGTCGGTTCGGCCATCATGAGTTTCGGCCATGGCAGAACAATGGCGAAATGAAGGAGGTTCGAGGGGGCGAGAAGGGGAATCCAAAGAGGAGCTCACATCGAGCCTGCAGAGGTTCTTAGTGGGCTCGAGGGAGGCTCGGAGATGACGGATCGAAGCGGCGAAGGTTTGGTGGCCCAAGCTGGAGTTGAGGTTCATCCGCTTGCGCTAATGCGGCTCTATTTGATCTGCTCCTCGCATGCGAAGAAGTCGACGTACGTAGATGGAGCATGCTCCTAGGCACCCAGGAGATCAATGGGGGCGAGGACAATGGCGGCCATGGCGATGATGGCGTCGGTCGAGCGCTGCGGGGAAGAGAGCGGCGCGAAGGGGGGGAGAGTGAGGGCTAGGGTTCGTTGAGGCGGTCAGGGGTCGGCCTAATACTCCAAGGGGACGAGGGGATGACCGGCACGTGCCATGGCGCGACCATGGCCAGTTGGATGCCCTCCACGATACCTTGTCTCCTATAGCTGGAGGATGGGGATGAGGGAGGTGGGCTAGGCCTCCAGCCCCACTTGGGCCTCCCTCTCTCCTTCCGTTCCTTCTTTCCTTCTCTTTCATTTTCTTACTTATTTATTTATTTATTTCTTTCTTTTCTGTTTTGCAAATTGCTAGGCCGCAAAAGACTTTTGAAAAATATGGAATTGTGCCACATAAATACTTTGCAATATTTAGCACTGCCATAAAAAGGTTTTGAGGCAAGATAATTTCATATGAATTTTGTTTAAATGAAATTATTTAATTTGGAGCTATTTTGCTACTATTTTGGATGCCAGGGGGATTTTAGGAGTTTAGATGATGTTGTTTTCCTCAACATAATTACCTAGGAATTATTTGCAAAAGTATGAACTATCCTTTTTGCATTCTTGAAGGTGCAGATTTTGACTTGAAATTTAAACTTTTATTTTGAGTTTGGTTTGAAACAAAGTGAGGATTAACAACATAACCATGATGAGACGACATCATTATGCATGAGATTAAAGTATCATGATTCTCAGGGTGTTACAAATCTCATCTACTACAAGAAATCTCGTCCCGAGATTTAAGAGGGGGAGTAAGGGGGGGAAGTTATGGTTATCACTTTCTAATGGATCTTCTAGTCCTTGGTTGCTCTTGTCAAAGAAGTTGATACCTCTTGTTGATGTCTTCATTTCTCTACTTCAGGTCATCATGAAGAACTCGTCATCCATTCTTTGGGGTCTTCATCGTACTTACGGAAGGATAAGGGGTAACTTCGAAAGAACGATCCTCGACAAGGTTGCTTATTTGGTATACAACATCAAGGAAGGTGGCAGAAAGTAACTCTCGAACTAAAACTTAAGAAAATATCGAGAGCAAAGTAAGAAGGTGCAAATTGAAGCTTCAAGAGGATAGGCAATCATTTGATGCCTGAAACAGAGTGTGAAAGGGGTTCAGAGCAACAAGTAAGTATTGCGGCTGAAACCAGAATAGATCTCTAGGAGGGTGGCTCGTGAATCTTATACGAATCCAAGGGATAAAATAACCTTGAAAATAGGGATGCACAGGGGAGTCGGGTTCTGATCCTATGGAACTATGGGTTATGGGCCCACCATGTGGGTTAGAAGCAGGAAGGGCGCTGAAATATTGCATAGTTATGATAGCAAGGCATGTTAGAGGGGCGCCTATCAGTTACGTTAGCAACAACGTTGGTATCAAGGGCGAGGGACGAAGAGAACCATTTTCCAGCTCGTTTAAATGAGGCGGACCAATAGGCAAAGTTCTCGTCCATCTGTGGTTACCAGAATGTCATCAATAGTAGTAAGAGGGTCTTACTGATAGAGTTGTACACCCAGGTGTTTACATAAGCACGGAACTATTACTGCTTATATCATATAGATCACAAGAAGGGTTAAACAAACCAATGGAAAGGAAAAGTGATTATCAAATTTAAACAGAACAATGGAAAGGAAAATGTGTTTAAACACAAACATCAGGAGTATGTCCTTCCCAAGGATAAGCAGAGGGTGATATCCATGACAGGATAGTAAGTAGATTACCATTTAGGTAATGGGGAGAGGAAAGTTCATGACGTTATCCATACAACATTGCTTGGATAAGTGATCAAGGAACATTTAGCATTGCGCCTCAATGTTCTTAATGATGTTCAGAGTACCACATTCATGCTTCGGGATAGCATTGACATGGTCATCAGGTAAAGGTTGGACCTTGGGAACACAAAGGATCCATCGGGAATTTCTAGAACACGTCATGCAATTTTATCAGGAAAAAGATGAGGATGTGGCCAATGGGTTCAGCAGCAATCCATCGACATGTCAAAAAGGATGTATTCCAAAATTTTATGAACAAGTTTGTGTTGGGGGAAGGCAAGAATGTTTTCGATAATAACATGAATCATCGAGGGGAAAGGATGGTATTTCTCATCATGAATTCGATTGATATCCTGGAATAGCTCAGAATGTTGATGATGATCATGACACATTTGTCGAGAGATTTCATGAAGATGTAACCGATCGGTGATGACATCAAGTCAAAGGAATGATGAAGCAAAAGGTTATTGGAACCATGGGTACAACACAAACTCGAAATCAAGCTTGTTGTTCAAGGCGAAAAATGATATGATGAGGAAGATCGACGTAAGCTTAGCTCATCGTCGGAAATTGTGCTCCGGGAAGAAGGACCAGGTAGGACAGTTAAATTTTTGCACGATAATGATATAGACGATCAGGCTAGGAATGACATGAAGGATTACTAAACCCGTAAGCAACGAAAACTACTTAGAGTTGTTGAGTTATAGTCCGAAATTGATTCACTTATCGGTGTCCTCGAGTGACTAACAACTCTAAACCCGGGGAAAACCTGAAATAGGTGAGAATCAATACTAGATGAAGACTCATATTAAGCAACACAATTGTTTGTTATTCTTGAGATACCGGATGGTCATACTAGAAGGAAGATCAAAATAGGGATTGCGGAGAGGTATTGATCTGTAGAAGACAAGTGCTTTAACTTGTTTGAGAAATGGAATCAAGGAGAAAATATGGTCGGAACCACGATTGCGAAGGATCGATTCATAGATACCAGATGATATTATATCAAGGAAAAGTAATTATTACAAGAAGCTTCCATGCTAGTATCTACATCGTGTCCATGGGCATGAACACAAAGTTCAAGGTCGACTCCCACTTCTCCAATGTATAACCTCCCATTCACTTCTAGTTTTTCAAAAATTACATTAGTTGTTGAAAGTTTTGCCTGGTGCAATACCAGATAAGTATGACCCATGAAATCTTTCGGGTTCACACAGATTAGGGAAGGCATAGGTTCAACCCATCAAGGCATCTTAGGAACATATAACCCTCCGTTTCGACCCAGCCGCTTGGCTGCTGATGAATAAGAGGTCGTTGTTGTCGTCCCTTGCCTATCCATGTACATGAGCCCTGGTCGTATGTATGCGCAAGTACGCGTTTGAGACCTTGCCCGTATGTACGTACATGCTCGTAGTTTTTGCAATGTGGTTGTATGTACGTGTACTTGATTTAGACACGACTGCCTGGACTGCTACACAGGGGACTGTACTACGACACATGTCGCTGCTTACTCGGCCACAGTTCATCCTTGCAGAGACACTGATCGACCAGTTTGTATGTACACGTTCGTGACCAGATAGACAACGCTATGTATGCTTCGACCGGGTGGGTCCCAGCTGTCAGGGAGGATAAGGAGGCACTTCTTTGCATGCGAAGATATAACTGGTGGATTCCAATGGGGAGGAATCATTTTTTATGCGTAATATGGAGGCACTTCCTTGTGTCCGAAGATGTAGCTGGTGTGTCTAGCTGTCAATTTCACCGCGTACAGTCGTCTTCCGATGGCTGTCATTCGTTTACCACATTGGCTGGTGTTTGCTTGAACTACGTTGGTGTTTCCCCAAAGAGGAAGGGATGATGCAGCACAGCAACGGTAGGTATTTCCCTCAGTGATGAGACCAAGGTTATCGAACAAATAGGAAAACCACGCAACACCACGTAAACAACTCCTGCACACAAAGAACAAATACTTGCAACCCGATGTAAGAGAGGGGTTGTCAATCCCTCACGGGCAAAGAGATAGATAAAATTATAGTAGATTGGATAAATAGATCTCACAGGAACGTGAGATAAAATAAATTAAAAAATTGCAGCAAGGTATTTTTGTATTTTTGGATTAATAGATCTGAAAATAAAAGCAAATAAAAATAGATTACGAAGGCAAATATAATAAAGAAGAGACCTGGGGGCTGTAGATTTCACTAGTGGCTTCTCTCGAAAAAATAGCAAACGGTGGATAAACAAATTACTATTGTGCAACAACTAGAACTTCAAATAATCATGATGATATTGTGACAGCCTGGTGTTTGCCCTCTCTTCTTTGCCTGGTTTTTAGTTGATTTGGATTTGAGTTTGGAGTTTTTGAATCATTTCATTTGCACTTAACCACTTGGGTACCCCCTTGACTTTCACCCAAGTGCTTCAACTCCTTATCAAACCATCACTCCATCTCTGGATCATCTCAAAATATCACTTGGAATACTTTTCTTAAATGAAAAATATTCATTTTGCCCTCCTAAACCCTAGCTAGCCCCTTTGTGCTCCAAAGCAACCCTAATTTTTCTTGCCCATAAAATCCTGAGAAAAATCCCAATTATTCTTTGAACCCTAGGGCACCTTTCTGAGAAACATATTTCATCACTTTTTGGAATATTTTGGCTACAGAAAATAATTTCATTTCTGGATAGAAATGGTAGTTTCTACAACAACTACCATTTTACTAGCTCCATTGTAGCTGGTTTTTCTTGTGCATCTTCACCTTAGTAAGTGTTGGCTAGCCTCCAAAGCCCAGCCCTCAACTCCCAGTGGTTTGACCACAGTAAACCTCCAAAGTTACTGTCCAGAAACTTACTTGGAGTACAAATTCATTTCTACTGCACCTGGAACCCAACCCAATCATGGTAATACTCACAACTACCACGGACAACACGGCAAACATGAAGTTTGCGCTTAGGTTGGCCTGATGTCATAGTTCACGCGGTGACCGCGTTCGTCCAGGCGTCCTAGCATGCAAAACACGCGCTCTCAGTGCCGCCGATCACTACTAGGAAAAGGCATGCTAGTGGCGCACCGAATTTCCTTCTAATGGCACACTACTGGTGCGCCACTGGCATCACGCCATTAGAATTAAATTCTAATGGCGCACTACTGGTGCGCCATTAGTATCTGGTGTTCTAATGGCGCACCGTGTAGTGCGCCATTAGTATAGCCTGCAGTGCGCCATTAGAATGCCTCCCAGGGGCCATATGTACAAATGTGCTTTGGCATTCTAATGGCGCACCAGCAGCTAATGCGCCATTAGTGTGATGATCACAGTGCGCCATTAGTGTCTTGTGTGGTGCGCCATTAGTATGAATATTAGGTTTTATTTTTTTTGCTTTTCTAATTTTTGCACAGGTTACAAAATATATTATTGCATAGAATATAGACAGCAGCACACAGCAACATCAGATTCATCAAATACAATAGAAGATTAGTCTCCGAATACAATTCATCATATTAGTCTCCGGATTCAAAAGACCGGACAAAGATAAAACATTACAAGTCTCAAGACCGCGAGTATCGAGTTTGCCTTCACATTACAAGTCGATATCGATCATCTAAACTACCATCACATAGAAGAGAGCTGTGGTCATCACGATGAGCATCATCGCGATCAAACTGGTCTTCATCCGGTTCCTCCAACGCTCCCTCCTCTCTCCCGCTAGATAGCGGGCGTATCTAGATTCGGCCTCCGCCCTAGTGGTTTACCCTTTGTAACTGTTACCGCTGAAACGGTGAACCTGTCTCCGACACTCCTCCCAGTCATCGTAGACTCCGGGAACCTTACCCTTGTACACGACATACGACGGCATCTCTATGCACAAGCCAAACAACAGACAATACATAAGCAATGTGTAAGTATGCAACAAAAGGATCGGAAGAGAAAAGCAAGACATTAATAGCACGATTCATGGTCCTACTAATAAATAGCATCGATTACATCTAAGTTGAACAACCGTCCAAACCAAAGAGACATCCGAATTCATTAAAGTTTAATTACAACATGAGCCAATCAATGTTTCAGAACTACACATCACTACTTTGGACTCAACTCATCAGACAGGAGCGTGGGTGAAGCCGCCGTCTGTCGTGATGGTCATGAAATCACGGTCGTTGTCACCCTGCATTTGTAGCGTTTCATCTATCTCACTGTTAGACGGTTGATATCTGAGGAAGAACTGCCCCGCGGTATGAAGGACATCTTGATGGATGATGTCCGCAAACTCCGACTGGATGCGAAAGAATTCTTGTCTGAGGTCCGCGTCCTGGACTGCCGACAAGCTCGCGGCCCAATCTTTGAGATTATCTGGTAGCAGAAGGTGATGATGGTCCCTTACGATCGCCCGCATGTGATGGAGGGCGTAGTAGGCATCCTTCTGACCGCCAGGCGGCTGCTTGACGTAGCAGAACTTCGTATTGTGTGAGAAGATGTGCTTGCCGTACTTACGAACTGGCCTGGTGAAGGTGCCTCCAGATTGGGCGTAGCCGGGGAGAACATCATCAAGAACTTTCTTCACATTTGTGTAGTCTATCATGGAGTTACGGTTCGGGTCGAAATACGTGGCCATGGAATATTTCGGGCTTAAGAGGATGAGTGTGCAATGTGTGTCACTGCACAGAACATGGAATGTTAGAAAAAAAGAACGATCGAAATCTAAGAAATCATATGTTACAGGGCGGTTAAGGGATGACTTACTCGGGAAAGTAAGGCACAAGGAAGTTATCCTTATCTGCGTTTGCCAGAATGACGCCTTCGAGGTGTGAACTCGCAATTTGGCGGTCCCCAGCGCTGCTCAAGTGCTTGGCACGCATGTAGAAGGGGTCGACTATCACGATATCCGGGGTATTGTCTCAAATGATCCGCATCTGCATGCTCAGCGAAAACAGCCGAACGAAGGTGTAGTGCAACGGATGAAGGTTAAACATAGCAAAGATGTCATCAAACCGCAGGACGATCACACCCCCGATGTCGCCATCCACAAAGCCCTTGCTCTCTGGCACCTTGGCCACGAAAACCGGGTATGCCACATCCTTCTCTCTGAGACGCCGCTTCTCCAAAATCAGAACATTGTCATGCAGACTCCGCATAGCACCGGTTGCAGCATTCAGCATATTTGGCGGTAGCATCGCCCTACCCGCCACATGCACCCTCCTCGAGATATCCTTAGGTGAAGGTGGCCCGTCCTGAGCACGGATCGAACTCGGTGCCGGCTGGCTCGCACCGGCGCCCTTGTTAGTCTTTCGTTTCCGGCCCTTCTTCTTGATCTCCTGTAATGGGACCGAGTTCTGCTCACAGACCGCCTTCTTCAGCGTGTTGGGGCTGATAATATTTCACGCCTCAGCTATCTGAGGCTCGGTGAAGGCGGGAGCTGGAGGCATGTCCTGAGAACTGAACGCCAGACGACGCTTGTTGCAATTGGATTTCTCCGCCGTACCAGCTAGATCGCGGTGGTCTTGGTTGGGTTCTTGAGAAAGAGGCCCGCAGAACTCGTCAGCGTACCCATGTTCGGCAAAGTACTTATCAACTTTGGTAAATGTACCGTCGTCGTTGTCGTCGCCGTCCGGATCCTGTGCCATAGGGCTGTCCGGATCCTGTGCCATAGGGATGTCCGGCAGGTCCGGTAGCGTTGCGGCGTTCTTGCCATGGCTTGGCGCCGGCACGACTGGCGGTCTTGTTTGTGGGGTGGTGTCCCCCGCCCCCAAACGAATCTGGCTCTTCGGCCATAGCAGGGGCCAGTTTACGCAGGTGCCGAGGGTCATCTCATCTTCTTGGTCGGCCCCAGCGGGTCGAATCGGAGGTAATAGCTCGTCGCAGCCTGGCAGCACCCGGACCACTTCAACCCTATACATTGTAGTTGGCATCGGATTACCGTGGAACATGGGGTTGCCCGGTTGAACGATTCTGCCCTTGGCGACATCGACCAACTCGGCGCCCACGAAGTGCAGAAGAGTGCAAGGAACGTCGGCGGTGCCCTAGAAAAACATGTATAGGGCGTCAGGGATGCCCAGTCAAAGGCAAGGAGATGAAGTCATCGGCCGAGAGGCTTAGTTACCGTGATGCCGTCGAGCTCGGCTAATGTCGAGGCACCGCCAACGGCGGGCGTGCAACTGACGGAGGGGGCGCTTGCTGGTGAGGTGCCGGTCGGCGTACACCCGGGTGCATTAAGCTCCAATGCCCGTGCCGGTGCCGGAGACACGAATACCGCCTCCGCCGGAGACACCAATGGCGCCGCCGCCGGAGAAACCAATGGTGCCGCCGCCGGAGACACCAATGGCGCCGCCGCCGGAGACACCAATGGCGCTGCCGCCGGAGACACCAATGGCGCCGCCGGCGGAGACACCAATGGTGCCGCCGCCGCGCTATGCGAGTTGCTGGCCGTGAAGCTGGGAACCAGGGGAGGCCCCTTTTGGCCGCCCGCAATCCACGTCGTCAGCCCATGAATCAACGTAGGCACCATGGCGTTGAGCGTCGTTCCAAGTTGTTGTTGCACTTTCTCATGGACAAGCTCCGGAATCCGCGCCACTTGTGCCTTGAGTTCTTCAACCTCGCGCATCTGGCTTTCCGAGCTGGTCTTTTTCTCCTTCCGCACACCAGCGGTATAGTATGACCCCCATTTTGTGGACAAGCCTTTGCCGGCCACACGACCAGCTGACGTCGGCTTATCGAGCTTATCCTTCTTTTTCATTACGTTCAACGCCCTATTTAAAGGGGTGTCGAAAGGGGAGCTCTTAGACGACCCCACGCTACTGCTTTCATTGTCCTGCGAAAGGAACATGAACCATTTAGAAATATTGGGGATTAATTAGAGTGCAACCATATGGAGCTAATTACGCGGGGGTGTATTCCTTACCAGAACAAGCTCAAGCGCCCTGGTCTTCAGATCCGTGGTAAGCTCCTTTGTTATCGGGTCCTCCTTGTACCGGGCCCTGACATAGTTCCTGGTCTGCTTGTCACCGCTGTATTTCTCGAAGCGGGGCGGTAGGCCTTGCTCGGCACGCTCCGCGTCCTCCTTGTCCCATATAGGCTCCGCCACTCTATAACCGCCGGGACCGAGTTTGTGTTCCCCTAAGTTCAACTCCCGCATTTCTTTCCCCCACTGACTTGATTCGGAGGTTGCGGGGCTCTGGCACTTGATCTTGAACTCCTTGTACTCATCTTCGCTCATCAAAGGATATTTCGCCTTGATCTTGTCATAACTATCACCTTTATCAATCATTCTCTTCACCGCGCTTCTCCAAGTAGACAGGGCCGTGCTCATCTTCGTGAGGGCAGCATTGTTCACTTTATTCCCTGAGAGGCGTGTGTTTTCAAATTCGGCGGGGAACTTGTATCGTTCGTGCAGCTTCGTGAAGAGGAGGTTGCGCAAATTCCCTCAGTCCTTATGCCTAAGGTTCTCGGTGTTGATCGAGACGGTGCTCCGGAGAATGCACCCGAGCTAAACCGAGTACCCCTTGACTATATGTTTGGGCTCCGTTGGATTCCCGTCGGAGTCCGCTTGAGTGAATTCCTCCTTGACGGTGCGGAGCGCATTCGGGCGCCGGTCCTTCCTTTGCTTCTTCGGTTGGCTGCCATCTGTGTGTGCGCCGCCACCATCTGTGTGTGCGCCGCCATCATCAGTGGTGGCATCCTCGGTGGCACCATCAGTGGTGTCATCCCGGACGCCACTAGGTGTTGTGTAATCAGGATCGGTGTCTTCCGCAGTGTCATCATAGCGGTGAGGTTGTTCCTCCATCTCTTGGGACAGCTCCTAGAATTGCTTGCCGCCCGAACCACCGGCCTCATCGTTGTGGGCCATGTTTCTCTCTAAATAGGAAAAAAGTTTGGTCAAAAAGATGGTTATTGTCAAGGAACAAGATCATGGTCTCATGATTTAGGGTTTGTCGACACCGAGGCACCCTAAAAGCCTAGGCTTTCATCATTTAGGTTCTCATCGACACGGAGGCATTCGGGGCAACCAAGTTAAGTTTTCATGATTTAGGGTTTATCGATGCCGAGGCACCCTAGGTTGGGCCTAATCTTGGCTCTATTGCCACCTATGTTGGGTTTATCATCTAGGGTTTATCGATGCTAAGGATAATTCTAAGTTGGGCCTAATCACTTGGCTCTATTGCCACCTATGATTTAATGCAGCAAGAATGGCAGGGCAGTTGATCCTACTTAACTAAGTACTAAGATAGCCCGGCCCATGCATTAGTCGCAAGTACCCCATATGTCCTATTTTTAGCAAAGTCATGCTAAAATTCACGGAAAATTTCAGCATGACCTTTGCTGAAAATAGGACATATGGAGTACCCGAATTTGCCGGAACGGAAGTTAATCGACATTCCGGCAAACTCAAGGGCCTCTAGGGGTACCTGCAAATTCATCACGACACGATGGTCGGAGACAAAACCCAGCCACAGACCATATGGTCCTCTGCTTTCATATGGACAAAAATTAGCTCAACTTATGTGAGCTTCCATTCCAGATATAATATGTCTCCCAACAAAAAATCATCAATAGTTTAGAAAGTCTGTAATAACACAGAAAGAATGACAAATGTATTTTTACAGATCATGGCTCAGAGTCATAAACATCTATGGACCAAATATAGTAATGGATACAGCAGATTAGTCTTATGATTTTACTTGTTCGGTATAAAATAGCTTATGCTTTCCTTACAGTACATGTCCACATTTGATATGTCCTTTTTGTCTGTCCTGCTTTTTGAATCAACCGTATCGAGCAATACTATGGAATTAGTCAAATAATTGTGCATGTTTTGACAATAGGATGAATGCAAAAGAAAATCAAATGGTTGTGGCAATCTGTCCATCATCATGACTGTTGACAGTCGCCACACCCACTGTTGGACTTCGATCTAGCACAAAGGGGGTGTATAAGAGCATATATGGATGGTGTGGTCTGGCACAGATAGCAGTATAATCATCTTAATCTTGAAGTGTAATTTTTAATCCGTGGCAGCAAACGGGCATTGTGCTAGTCTAATAAGAATACACATTGTTGAACTTCATTGCTGGAATTAATGGTTTACTATCGGGATGTGCCTTAGGAGCATCGCTTATCAAGTGAAAACATAAGACACAAAGTTGTAGCTGTATGTGTTTTGCCAAGAAAGGGTGCAACAAGAAATATTTTCCTAGTACTGGTTTATCTCACCTACTAGTAAAGGGACATTTCTCCTCAAATCGAAAGTTAATACATCGTTGTTTCTTACTAGGGGAAGATGGACCTGGATGGTCAAGCACGTGGAAGATGGCTTTGTGGGCGCGCCTTCTTAACAGCGAAAATGCATACAGAATGATCCTAAAGTTAATCACATTGGTTCCACCTGGTGAAAAAGTTGGGTTCGAAGGAGGACTGTACACCAATCTGTGGACAGCACACATAAGAACAGTAGCAGTAGTACTACTACTAGCAGTAGTACTACTAAAAGAAAGGAAAGAACAGTAGCAGTAGTACTACTACTAGCTAGCTAGCTAGCTGGTACTGATCTAGCTTCTGCATGCATTTCTCTGAATTTTGTTATACTTAAACACTACAAGGAATTATAATTTGTCATAGCTATTAGTCTTTGGACTAAAGGGCACTAGCACACTAGTAAGTGATAGGCAACCATCCTACATGGAAATGTGAAGAGTTACATGGATGAGTACCAGCTCTAAGTGAAGGCTCAATGGATTCAAGATCAACCGACTGAAGTTGCCCAAACCTGCAAGGAAAAGAGAGAATAATGATTTCGAACTGCTTCTGATGGCATACATAAGCATAAGTTCAGTCCCCCAAATCAAGTACTCCATCAGATTGGGATACTACTCTAGATTAGTGTAGCCACTATCCAACAAAAAATTTCAGAACTGAATTTCAGAGTACTCTAAATGTTGTGTGCCCTAGTATTTCTGTGTTCCCTTGCATTTCTATAACATTTAGTAGCATGACAATTTTATCATGTTGAAAAAAATTCAGTAACATGAATTTGGCTAAGCCAAGCATGATCTTGCTTGCATTGCCGCCTTTGCTACATGAAGCAATAGGGTAGGTTCAGTTTCACTGAATTTTTGAAACTATACATCATTTGCTGAATTTTTGCTCTACATCACTTGCTCTTTGTAAATTATTGCATATATCCAGTGACTAAATTTTTGAAACTATAGGTGAACCTCTTCAGGAAACGCAAAACAGTTAACTGAAACTATCTCAAATAGTTAAATCCACTTGATGCTTACCTAATGCAGGCCAACAGAATGAAATGAAATACGAATTTGTTCTCTGAAATACATGTAGGCCAACAGAGAGGATGTTCTTACAAGGGAGCAAGAAGCCTGCCGCCATGGCCCTAGGGTTTGCAGGTGAGGGGGTGGAGGAGAAGGGAGGAATCACCATGCATAGGTTGGGGAGGGAGGAAGGATGGAGAGGGAGGAAGGAGGAAGGAGGAGAGGTACCTGGGCAGGCG